>NC_133363.1:6259857-6391215 GCF_049309525.1 Garra rufa | reverse complement strand
CTTCTGACGGAATGTGCGCTGGTTTCTATGGCAATGCCCTTGCGTTGTTATGCCAACGCTTTAAACAACAATTACGGTACAGATACGATACAGTTTGCAATACAGATGTTGTCTTACGATTTGACATCCTGACATTGTTTGTGGGTTTATTGTAGAGGTCAGTGAGTTTTCAACGATGGGACAGCGAGGAACAAAAGTCAGTCCGATGACAGTTGACCAGGTGTACGAACAACATCTTAGTACACCCCCAAAACCCAGCACCAACATGGCGGTTCAACATCCTCATCCCCGCGATGAGACCCCTGTTGGTGCTGGAGGAGGAGGAGAAGAGGAAGGAGGAGGAGTAGGAGAGGAGGGAGGAGAAGTAGGAGAGGTAGTAGATAAGGAGAAGGAGAGGAAAGAGGAGGAGGAGAGGAAAGAGGAGGAGGAGAAGGAGGAGGAGAGGAAAGAGGAGGAGGAGAAGGAGGAGGAGAGGAAAGAGGAGGAGGACAGGAAGGAGGAGAAGGAGGAGGAGAGGAAAGAGGAGGAGGAGAAGAAAGACGCAGAGAGAGTTGAGGAGAAAAGAAAGAGTAGGAAGTGGTGGCAGAGGCTTCACTCTTTCTTTCGAGCTGCCAAAAAACAGCCTCCAGACTCAGAGAGCAGCTCAGGTCAGGGAGAGGTGGAGCAGCAGCAGGATGAGGGAGAGAAGAGGACGGTGGCAGGGGCTGGAAGAAGTAGTGATGGTAAATCACACAACCATGTTATGAGAATGTGTTTTGTTTCTCTAAACTCTAAAAATTAATATGATCAAACACGATATCAAAATGTACATCAGCACCAAAATCCACTTCAAGGCCATGATTAGATCTGTATTCCATGACATGTTAACATTACTGTTTTATGTCTATATGTACTAATGTGTTCAAATATTCATCCAGTCATTAAAATGTATAATTACATGAAAATTACTTTTATTGTGAATACTGCCTGACACATCACAATTCCATGTTAATTTATTTTTTAATAGACTACATCTTCAGCCGCTACACCGTTGGCGATCAGCTGGGGAAAGGTGGATTCGGTGTGGTGTACGAAGGGAGACGTTTGTATGATGATCGTAAAGTAAGTAAATATAAATAACACATTAACAAGCCAGCAAATATTTGTTCTGTCTTATCCTCATCCTATACTCTTAGCCCTCTTTGCTTTTCATAAATTAAGTTTTTGGTTTTGGTCATCAGGTGGCTTTGAAATACGTCTCGAAGACAAAGAGCACAGCATGTATTTTCATTGTAAGTACATTGCACTATATAAACAATATACAACATCTTATATTAACATTAACACAAGTGACAAGTCCCTATTTGAGAATCTGCCCTCATGTTACCATCATAAAAACTCAATTCCTCCAGCCCGATCATCCAAACCCCCTTCCAAAAGAAATCGCCCTCACCATCCTGGCTAATAGAGGTCCCAGTGTGCCAGAAATCATCCGGCTGCTGGACTGGACTGACCACCCTGACCACTTCGTCCTGATCCTCGAATGTCCCTCTCCCTGTGAGAATCTGCTTCAGTTCATCAGGCGTCACGGTAGAAGCCTCAGCGAAAGAACAACAAGGCAGATCATGTGGCAGGCGGCTCACGCTGCAAACATCTGCTGCCTCCGCGGAGTGCTCCACCGTGACATCAAACTGGAGAACCTCCTGATCAACAGGGAGACATTCAGAGTCAAGCTGATCGACTTCGGATGCGGGGACATTCTGAGGAGCTCATCGTACAAGTCATACTGTGGTATGTGTGATATAATTAGTTTCTTCTATTCTAACTGATACAGATCACTCCTCCTGTGTTAAAGCAAACTTACACATTATACAATCTCCACTCTCCTCTAGGCACAGCAGCGTACGCCCCTCCAGAGTACCGCCGCAGGAGGAAGTACTACGGCAAGCCAGCGACGGTCTGGTCACTAGGGGTTGTGATGTTCGCATTGTTGTGTGGACGTTTCCCCTGTGACTACGACCTGTTCCTGCTGCAGAACAAGCGCTGCTCCAAACCCGGCCTGTCGAAAGGTGAGATCTTCATCACAAAAAAAGAACTACTTCAGAAACACACAAAACATCTTACAGCTTAGAATAAGAGTCAGATAGAGCAGATGCGAAGTGTAAGGTTATCAAACGTCCTTCCCGTCTTCCTGCACAGAATGCTGTCGCCTCCTCAGGGCTCTCCTCCGTGAGAATCCGAGTCGGCGTATTGACCTGGGGAAAATCTTGTCCCACAACTGGTTTAAGGTAGTGAACCTGAGATCAGCTAAAAACAAATTCTCTTAGGAAGAAACCAAAAGGTCAAAACCTGTTGTTTTTTCTGTGGTTTCAGGTCGTCTTATAAGACCACTCCAGTTGGTGTCTCTCATGCAGCTTTGCGTCTTGCGGGCTGCAGTGGGAGACGCTTCCATCCCTCCTCTCGCTTTTGCGTCTTGCGGGGTGAGCAGGCCTCGTGTAGCGTCTTGCGCCTTGGCTTGAGGAAGCAGTATTAGCGTCTGGCGGTGCTGCTTCCAGAGGGATGTGTTGTGTATATATTGTACATACTTCTTTTGGTTGCCCCTTTTTGTTTGTCCCATCATGGCCACTGCATTCTTGAGGTTTCTGCCACAGCTGTCCAAATGCCAGAGCTCTCTGCCTTCACCTCACAATGACACAGCTCCACTGCCAGCTGAGAGTTTCTTGTCATGGCTCCCTAGACAAGCTCAAAGCGTTCTGTTACCGTTCAGCTAAAGATCCGCTGATCCGTGTTTATCCGCTTAATTAGTAATTTGGTAGTTTGTTTTCGTATTTCTTACGGTAATGATTTGCTCTCGGGCTTCTAAAAGATTCTAACAACAAAATATCCATGTTAGAATTAGAATGTCTAATCAAATTATCAAATTATTATACCTGATTAGATTTAATATAAATAACACAAAATGTGCTTTTGTTGGCACACTTTGTAGACAAAACAATGCCTTCACAAAAAAGAAAAAATAGGTGTATTTCCCGTAATAATAACTTGTCATGATACTAGTAATCTATAACACATCATAGTTATAATATTTTATTAAAATATATTAACAGTTGGCTTATAAATAGTTTAGAAAATAATATAAATGTTCTAAATTACTTGTTTATTAGTGTATAATATAGATTTATGCTGTAAAATATTAAATGAGTGTAAGATGCTCCATCTGGGTGTAAAATGGCCGTCTGACAATTTAAAAACTAATTTAATAATTTACTTTTACAAACAGTCATATTTATCTTCATAAAGTTAACATTAACAACATAAAACCAAAACAATGAAAATGTTTAATTGTTTACATTTCTGAAACAATATGTTGAACACTAAAGTTGTAACCTTCAAAAAAATAAAAAAAGACTAAACAGAGAGTTTGTTGGCCATTAGCGAATATAGGTGGAGAGATATATCTGATTATAATGTAATGAAACGCATTTTCTGGTTCTTACTAGATAAGTTTTGGTGCACTTGTACACTGTCCCTATCAAATGAACTGCACATAATATGTAGGCCTATATGATCAACTAAACCAGTAATATTACATTAAACACCAGTTTAGAATTTAGAGATTTAACTCGTTAAAAAATAGTAAGTAACTGTCAGCACGGTTGCCATCAAGTTACTGTTAAATTAACAGTGTCTTACTGTTGTTGAAATTTACAGTATGTTACTGTTTTTGGAAATATAGCATAAAGCTGTTATTTTCTACATTAACAGTTAATTGCGGTCAAAAAGCATTACGTTAATTAATGTTTATTTGCACGTTTTTACTATAAACTACAAATATGCCATTATATTTAGAAAAGGACAGCTAAAAAAAAAATATTTTTCTAGATATTTCTTTGATTTTATGAATTGCCTTTTACCGCTTGCTATAAAAACATGTTTTAATACAATGTGCAAATATAGCCTTTGAAACATTAAAACATTTAACACAATGCAGTGTAACTTCAAAATATGCTTTATCACACCTTCGAAAAATAAACAAAACATTTCGACTGCAGCTCAAATGTTTAGGATCAGTTAGATTTTTAATGTTTTTAAAAAGTATCTTACAGTATGTTCATCAAAGTTCCATTTATTTGATCAAAAATACAGAAAAAAGTAATATTACAAAATATTATTGCAATTCAAAACAATAGTTTTTTCATTTTAATATACTTTAAAATAATATTTATAGTTGTGTTCAAAATAATAGCAGTGTGTCTAATAAAGTGAGTAAAGCTCAAAATCGTTATAATAACTTTTATTTCAATACGCACAAATGCATTGGGAACACTGTAAATTCTGTTCTAAATCAAAACATGAAGAAAGAATGATCAAATTTGTCAATACTTTACTGAAATTGCAGAAAAATAAATATTAAGCTGTTCACAAAAATAGCAGTGTCTGTATTTTTCTTTACAAAGTCAAACATTTACTGTATAAAATGATAGCTTTCTTGTGAATCACTGAACTTATATTTAGTTGTCTAGCCAGAACTGTGTGTTCACATGTGTGTTGCACAGAGTCGATCAACTTCTGGCACCTGTGAACAGGTATTCCAGCCCAGAACAATTGTACTACACACCACAGTTCCCCTGTGTTTCTTGGTTTTGCCTCAGAAACAGCATTTTCAATGTCACCCCACAAGTTTTCTATGGTATTAAGGTCTGAGGATTGGGCTAGCCACTCCATAATGTTAATCTTGCTGGTCTGGAACCAAGATATTGCTCATTACTGGAGTGTTTGTGTTTGTTGTTCTGTTGAAACATCCATTTCAAGGGCATTTCCTCTTCAGCAACATGATCTTTTTGAGTAATTTAACGATCCCTGGAATGTGCTAAATAGACCCAGCACCATAGTATGAGAATTCATGATGCTTGCGCCACTATGCTTCACCGTGGACTGTGGCTTGAATTCAGTGTTTGGGTGTCACCTGACAAACTGTCTGTGGCCCCTAAACCCAAAAAGAACAATCCTGCTTTCATTAGACCACAAAATATTGTGCCATTTCTCTTTAGGCCAGTCAGTGTGTTCTTCGGCAAATTGTAACCTCTTCAGCACCTGTCATTATTTCAACAATGGGACTTTGCAGAGGCGTCTTCTAATTGTTACAGTACTCACAGGTCAATTAAGACTTTCTTTGATCACCCTGGAGCTGATCATTGGCTGAGTCTTTGCCATTTTGGCTATTCTTCGATCCAGTCGAATGGTAGCTTTTAGTTTTTGCTCAAAATAATTGAAGGGTAAAAAAAAGAAAATGTAGTAATTAATTACTCATCCTCACCTCATTTTCAAAATACAAATTAAGTCATTTTTTAATATTCTTTCATCATTTCTGTTCATCCCTTAAAAGTCTAGTAAAATCGACCTCATTGGTTAAATTATTTACAATGGACAGTCTTTGGGCATGAAAAAAATCTCAACAACAACAACATTTTGTCATTAGCCTACTGTACTGGACAAAGTAACATTACAATTGAAAACAACCACAATACAAGTTTGAACAGGAATTATTCTTACTGAGTATTCTGTCACAAAACTTATTCTATCAAACTTGGATCAAATCAATAAAAAATACAGCCAACATTAACGAAACAAAACAGCAACACTCCTCTCAGAATACGGTTATGTACAAATTAGAACAAACAAAACGTTATTGAAATAATTCTTTTGTCTATATTGAAGGTATATTAGACAATAAGTGTAAAATTTGCAGGCGAGATTATGATATTCATGATATTTATGACATGAATCTGACTTCATTGCTACAGTGTTTAAAAGCTTACTTACTTTGCAGAAGAGTTTATAGTATATCATCTTTGATAGAACACAGCTTGTAATTGTGGAATATCTGAATCAGAAATCCAGCTCCACTCTAACTTGGGACGTTGACCGGTTTATCACTGAAATGGACGGATAAAACAGTTACAATATCAGCATCAAAAATTAGGTACATTCAGAGGTTAAGTCACAGTATAAAGACGAATGAAAATCCACATGTGTTCGCTGCTTTTCAAAAAGTACTGTTTTCCTTCCTTCGTGCAATAAATATGTTAAAATAATGTTACATTTTGTCTGTCATTAAACCAACCGTAAAAAAAAATAAAAAATAATGCACTGCTTTTGCATATAACAGGGTTATACTGTTAAAATATTGCCGTAAATTAACAGCAATTTTTAACAGTGTAGTTAAGTTAAATCTCTGAATTCCAAACTGGTATTTAATGTAATATTACGGGCTTATTTTATCATATACAGTGAGGTTAATAAGTATTTGATCACCCTGTGATTTTGCAAGTTTTCTTACTTAGAAATCATGGAGGGGTCTTCAATTTTCAGCATAGGTGCATTTCCACTGTGAGAGACAGAATCTAAAAATAAAAATCCAGAAATCACATTGTAAGATTTTTTTTTATCTTATTACTGTGTCAAATAAGTATTTGATCACTTGAGTCAAAAAAAAATTATATTTGGTACAGAAGCCTTTGTTAACAGTTACAGAGGTCAAACGGTTCCTGTAGTTCTTCACTAGGTTTGCACAAACTGCAGGAGGGATTTTGGCCCACTCCTCCATACAGACCTTCTCTAGATCTGTCAGGTTTCGGGCTGTCGCTGAGCAACACAGAGTTTCAGCTCCCTCCAAAGATTTTCTATTAGATTTAGGTCTGGAGACTGGCTAGACCACTCCATAACCTTGATATGCTTCTTACGGAGCCACTCTTTGGTTTTCCTGGCTGTGTGCTTTGGGTCATTGCCATGGTGGAAGACCCAGCCACGACCCATCTTTAATGCTCTGACTGAGGGAAGGAGGTTTTTGCCCAATATGTCACAATGCATGACCCCGTTCATCCTCTCCTTAACCCTTTAGCGTGTACGATCACACCCATGTGATTTGTCTTGGCTGGTCCTTGAAGCGTACGATCACACCGGTGTGATTCGAACGTTTGCCGCATCAGGTCATCAGCTGCTGAATTCAAATCGGTTTTGGCGCGTTGGCTGGCACTGAGCCAGATCGGACGCGCTGAGTACTTGTCATATTATCACAACTATTCAGTGTTTTCAACCACATAATGCTTATTTTAGGTTTCAGACATTTAAATACACATAAGTACTAGCAAGCCAGCCATGGCCTAATGGTTACCGTGTCGGACTTCTAACCCAAAGGTTGCAGGTTCGAGTCTCAGGTCCGGCAGGGATTGTAGGTGGGGGGAGTGAATGTACAGCACTCTCTCCACCCTCAATACCACGACTGAGGCGAGTCCCTTGAGCAAGGCACCGATCGCGGGCTCCCCGGGCGCCACAGCAATGGCTGCCCACTGCTCCGGGTGTGTGTCTGTGTTCACTACTGTGTGTGTGCACTTGGATGGGTTAAATGCAGAGCACAAATTCCTAGTATGGGTAGTCTCCATACTTGGCCTCACTTTACCTCCTTTCCTTTCAAAACCATACATTTATAGTTTGTAAAATACACACTGATGTCTAAGGAAGCGACAATAATGATCCTACAAATATATTCTGACAACATGTTTTATTGATATCATATACAGATTATGTCGGTAACTATAAAGTTCACCCTCCTCTTCTCCCAGCTCACCAGAGACTTACTTTAATGTCTTCCGGGAGGAGAGGATGAATTTGTGTGTTGTTAATCCCACAGCTCGGATTCAGCTCGAACAAACATGGCGGCGCCCAGATCAACTAACGTGGTCATTATAACAGTGTTTGAACTTTTAAATACATTTACTTGCACATATTTCGAATTCTGAATATCAGATATTTCATAATATAGAGAGCATACTTGTGATTATTAATAATAAAAATGGACAAAAAAATAAAAGCGATCCATGTGTCTTACAGTGCTGTTGTGGCTGTGGTGTGTCACATGACGCGTCGCCATGTAAACAGTAATGTGAAACATTCTAAAATAACGGTAGCCTAAAAAAACTTTGGGGTTAGATAGAATATTTTAAACTCAAGTGTGAAAAGGTTAATACAGTGCTGTGTCGTCCTGTCCCCTGTGCAGAAAAACACCCCCAGAGCATCATGCTTCCAGCCCCATGCTTCACTGTAGGTATGGTATTATTGGAATGATACTCATTATTCTTATTCCTCAAAACATGCAAATAAATAAAAATAAATAATTAAAGCATATATATAAAACTATTACACTGAATATTTGGTTGTTAATTAGGGCTGTCGCGGTTAAGGAATTCCCCTTGCGGTAATTTTGAGTGGCTCAGTAGCGCGATATGCGGTATTACCACCATTATATATTATATATTTATTAACAGTTAGCGCGCATCCTTGAATCTGACTGGACAAGACTTTTTCTGTCAGGATTTTACCTGCGTGTTCTAGGCGAGCTGTCAGTCAGTGCAGTTTCATTGTTACGCCAGAAGATGGAGGCAAGCGACTATCTTTGATTGAGTCTTCATCGTTCATGAAGCGTGGTATTGCGATATTGCGGTTATCACGACAGCCCTATTGTTAATGCTTAAATAGTTCATTTAAGATTTAAATCTGGACTCTGTTAGGCTCCATACTATCAATATCTGAAGTGAAGATAAACAACTGAAGTAACTTTCTTCACTCATATCCCGCTGTTTGAATGCTGCCTATTTATACACTGTGTTTACATGAAAAGAATCACATTTCTTGACTTTGGAAACACGCTACTAATGTCGACCACATGAAATGGTTGACTTTTCCCACAAACTTTAGCTTGCACTCTTCTAACAACACCTGATATATGGTATTTTTGAGCACTTCCTATGTTGATCATCTGCCTCCTTAGGATGAATCACTTGCTGTATTCCCAATTGTAAGTCGCTTTGGATAAAAGTGTCGGCTAAATGAATAAAAAAAAAAAGAATGTGTTTTATGAGAAGAGATTTAAGAGGGATTCGTTTAGTTCTTTAGTTTTCTTTCAGCATTCAAAATTGTGCGGTCATGCTAACTTGACTGCAAGGAAACTGAGAAAGAGCAGAAAAAGTGTTTGTTGACTTTTTCTTGTCTTTTCACACTCAATATAGTAATAACCACAGATTAATGATGTTGGGAAACTTTGAAAACCTGAGTATTATTTTGAAATGTTTACATTTCATTCTGACCCTTTGCCTCCATAATCCTCACAGACTGTAGCTGCTAACATCCAAATGTAATTGATGTAGTTTAACTCAAAGCAGATAGTCGCCTACTTATCAGTATAAAAGGGAAGCTGAACTCTCTTACTGTACTTCTTGAAACTATTTCAAAAGCCTCAGGATAAGAAAAGTGTAGATAATGCACTTTGTGTATATGAAGTCTGTGAAGAGGTCCGATTAAACAGCTTATCGCTATTTTGTCTATTTTGTCTTTAAAGCTATTATGCTATTGAGAGCTACAGTAACTGCTGCAAGCTATTGCAAGCATATGTTTAACTAAAGGATCTCTCAGACTACACTCAGATGAGAGATTAACAGTGGTTGTAAGGTCAAAGGCTACAGGGCAGGAGCCGGTGAAGGTTATTGTGTAACAGAATGTAATTTGGACATCGTTCTGCTAGAATTCAAATTAGTCTTGCCATACCTTGATGTTAATACATAACCGAATGCAGTGTGATCCAAAAATCACATCTAAAACTATTTTAAACAGCGCTTTCTAATTATTGCAGAATTTATACATGCATTTTAATGACAGATGAAAGGATAGTATGACAAAGATATTGCTTTCCTTCGTGGACATTCAAACTAATGTTTTATTGTGAATATGAGATTAGGCTGAAGAATGAATGCTTTATCAGATGTATGTAATCACATTTGCTCAGGTCATCTCTCTCTCATAATACAATGAGCTTTTAATGAAAAAAAAAAACATTCCTTCGTTACTAGTTCTAAAGTGACATTTTCAAATACCTTGATGTTAATAAATTACTGAAGGCAGTGTGATCCAAAAATCACATCTAAAACTTTCTAATTATTGCATAATTTATACATGCATTTTAATAACTTCATGTCAGTTTGATAATTAATTTGTATTATTTAAATGCATTAATCACACTGCACACTATGCAGTGAACAGCAAAACCTAAAAAGGTGCTTTAAAATATGAAATCGTTTTTTTACTTCTTTGTATATCATCCATTTATACATTTTCTTTTTGTGAATGTGACCCTGGACCACAAAACTAGTAGCAATATCCAACAATACATTGTATGGGTCAAAATGATAAATTTTTCTTTTATGCCAAAAAATCATTAGGATATTAAGTAAAGATCATGTTCCATGAAGATATTTTGTAAATTTTCTACCATAAATATATTAAAACCTAATTTTTGATTAGTAATATGCATTGCTGAGAACTTCACTTGGACAACTTAAAGGTGATTTTCTGAATAATTTCATTTTTTTTTTCAGATTCCAGATTTTCAAATATCTCAGCCAAATATTTTCCTATCCTAACAAACCTTACATCAATGGAAAGCCTATTTATTCATTATGAATTTAAAAAATGACACTTATGATTGGTTTTGTGGTCCAGGGTCACATATTCTTATGTTAGATAACATATTTTATATTTAATGCACAAAGTTTGCCCCATATAATTTGACATCTACAGTAATGTGGAACTGTGAAAAATAAAACTGCATATAAAATTAGTTTAAACAACATTTTCTAATTATAGCATGCATGCACTTTCATGACTTAAGTTTGATCATTTGAATGCATTACTATGCAGCAAAGAGCAAAAAGCTAAAAGGTGTATTTATTTTTTATTTTTGTACATTAATAATTTATATGTTAGGTAAAATATTCTATTATTTTATATTTAATGTATAATCATGTGGGTAGATGACGTGTATGTGAAAAACCCTAAAAAAAACCTAAAATATAGTTTTTCTTTGCATTATTTTAAAGAAAAAAAAGTTTACCTTATATTATTTGTCAGCTTCTTTTATTTGGATTTGTGAGACATAAAACCAAATCTAAAATGATTTTAAACAACATTTTCTAATTATTGCACACTTTATTCATGCATTTTATGAGTTCAAATAAGTTTGTTTTTAAGTGCATTTATCACACTACTGGAAGCTTTTTTCTCTCGAATACATGTTATAATTTATTTCTAAATAATTTACATATATTTCTTTTGTTATACACTACCAGTCAAAAGTTTTTGAACAGTAAGATTTTTATTTGATCCGAAGTACAGCAAAAACAGTAAAATTTCGAAATATTTTTACAATCTAAAATAACTGCTTTCTATTTCATTATATTTTAAAATGTATTATATTCCTGTGATTTCAAAGGTGAATTTTAAGCATCATTACTCCAGTCGCATGATCCTTCAGAAATCATTCTAATATTCTGATTTGCTGCTCAAAAAACATTTATTATTATTATTATTATTATTATTATTATTATTATTATTATTATTATTATTATGTTAAAAACAGTATAGTTTTTTGCTAAGTTTTTGTATAGTTTCTTTGATGAATAGAAAGTATAGAAGAACAGCATTTATCTAAAATAGAAATATTTTGTAACATTAGAAATATCTTTATCATCAATTGATCAATTTAAAGCATCCTCGCTAAATTAAAGTATTAATTGCTATAATTTCTTTACCAAAAAAAAAGTAAAACAAATAAAAAATGATCCTGACTCCAAGCTTTTGAATTGCATAGTGTATAATTACAAAACACTTTTTTATTTAGATAAATGCTGATCTTTGGATCTTTATGTTTAATATTAATAATAATAATAATTATTTCTTTAAATCAGCATATCAAAGCAGCATATTATAATGATTTCTGAAGGATCATGTTACACTGAAGACTGGAGAAATGATGCTGAAAATGTAGCTTTGATCACAGGAATAAATTACATTTTAAAATATATTCAAATAGAAAGCAGTTATTTTCCCTAGTAAAATTATTTCAAAACTTTACTGTTTTTGCTGCAAATAAGTGCAGGCTTGGTGAGCAGAAGAGAAAAAAATCTTACCGTTCAAAAACTTTTGACTGGTACTGTAATAGATAACATATACATTTATTTTACTATTTAATGCACAACCATGTGGCTAGATAACATTTCACTACTTTTGTGTACCGTATATGACAAATATAAACTTAAAACACTTTAAAAATATAGTTTCTCTTTGCTTTATTGTGAAGAAAAAAGTTTAACCCATATTATTATCCAGCTACCCATTAAGACACACTTAGAAAATGATTTCACAGATCTTTGAACAAACATGCTATTTTTCCTCAGTGGCGTCATCCAGACCCTCTTTGATGCAAGATCTCAATCTGTCATTATCTAATGGAGTGGTGCTCTCTGTCAGAGCATGGATTGCTTTTCTTTGATCTCTGTCTGTTTGTGTTTGCCTCTCTTTTCTGATTGCCTCTGCATTTTTCGCTCTCTCCGTAGCCAGACTCACTCCTCCTCCCCAGAGTCCTCCGGAGCGAGACAATCCCACCTCCCTCCCCTGAGTTTCCACACGACACCCTCCTCCTCCACTTCTCCCATCTCTTCGCAGGGGTGTGGATTGCCATCGGGACTCTTGTCAATTAAGCAGTTGCTGTGGAAAGCAGTGGAGTGAAAGAAAGAAGACAAACAGTTGTGGAGTGACAAGTGCTGTGATTTCAGGTAAGAACTTGTCTGATTAACTGTATATGTGTCTCTCTGTGTGTTTGTTTTTGAGTGTGCAACAGTGTCACTTGCTGGATCTGTTGTTTTTGCACTTGAAGTTCAGCCAACTGATGTGAACTTAGTGAAATGTGTTTATTATTACTTCCAAATGAGAAATTTGAATAAGAATGTGAAAATTATTACAATGGAAAATAGGACAATATTTGGCTGAGATTTAAAAAATCTGGAATCTGAGGGTGCAAAAAAAAAAAAAAATCAAAATATTGAAAAAATCCTCTTTGAAGTTGAATGCATATTCACTAATACGATAATCAAAAATAAAGTTTTGATATATTTATGGTAGAAAATTTACAAAATATCTTAATGGAACATGATCTTTACTTAATATCCTAATGATTTTTGGCATAAAAGAAAAATCGTTAATTTTGACCCATACATTGTATTGTTGGCTATTACTACAAATATACCCATGCGACTTATGACTGGTTTTGTGGTCCAGGGTCACATATATGTCCAAAAATAATATAGTTTTGCTGACAAGGAGACAAATTTAGACTGAATGAATCTAGGGTTGGTCAAACTGAAAGAGGAAACGCTCTCAGAATATAGCTATTGATTTATCCAGGTGAAAGTCAAGTGTAAAGCATTTAACCAATCTCTGTCCGCCTTATGAAAAAAACTACAGCACTTTTATTGAGCTCTTTAAGCTTAGAATAACAATCACCCCGAGTGATAACCATACTCCTTTTTTGTCTGGGAGTCTTCAGCACTTGCAAACACTACTGAGAATGATTGGCATGCTGCCAAATAGGGGGCCAAAGCTGTTTAGAGAGCGAAGACGCCGCTCCGACCTCCCCCTTTCGCTCTGCTCATCTTTGCTTTGGAAATACTTGGCTGCTCGTTACCCTGTCATTAGCGAGATGAGAAGCAGTGCACGGCGCTGTGAGGAAAGGCAGCCGATTTCTGCTGGCTCCAGCCGGTGTCTCCAGTCAGTTCCAGCTGTATAGAAAGGCCACTTCTCCAGAGAGGAACGCACGCTTTTTTTTCCCCGTGTGACCCAGAAATTTGAGCTCTAATAAGAGCCGTGGAAGGAAATGATAGTTTGTTTAGCCACAGTCACATACCTTTTACTTTCAATCAGTACCTTTATTTTGCTTTCCAGCAGGAATACTGACACATTCTTAATGTAAGATACAATTACTTGAGATGCATGTTTTTAAAGAATATGTTTCAATTTTTTTTTTTTTTTACCACATTTGTGCTTTTTTTTTTCTAAAATAGGATGAATCTAGAAAAGAGTTTATGCCTAATGTTGATTTTATACATTATATATTGTCAATTGTATACAATTGAAGTCAAAAGTTTACATACACCTTGGAGAATCTGCTAAATGTTCATTGTTTTAACAAAATAAGGGGGGTCATATAAAATGCATGTTATTTTTTATTTAGTACTGCCCTGAAATAGATATTTCACATAGAATACATTTACATATAGTCCACAAGAGAAAATAGTTGAATTTATAAATATGTGTTTTTTTTGTTTTGTTTAGTGATAGTTGTTCATGAGTCCCTTGTTTGTCCTGAACTGTTAAACTGCCTGCTGTTCTTTAGAAAAATCCTTCAGGTCCCACAAATTCTTTTTTCTCTTTTTTTTTTCTTTTTTTTTTTTTTTAGCATTTTTGTGTATTTGAACCCTTTCCAACAATGACTGTATGATTTTTAGATCCATCTTTTCACACTGAGGACAACTGAGGGACTCATGCAACTATTACAGAAAGTTCAAACACTCACTGATGCTCCAGAAGGAAAAAACATGCATTAAGAGCTGGGGATGAAAACTTTTGGAATTTTAAGATCAGGGTCAATTTAACTTATTTTCTCTTCTGGGAAACATCTTCTGTTTGAAGGGCAGTAGTTAATGAAAAAAGAAAAAAGAAAGAAAAAATTTACACATCTCCATTCTGTTCAAAAGTTTTTCCCCCGAGACCTTAATGCATCGTTTTTTCTTTCTGGAGCATCTGTGAGCATTTGAACTTTCTGTAATAGTTGCATATGAGTCCCTCAGTTGTCCTCAGTGTGAAAAGATAGATCTCTAAATCAAACAGTCATTGCTGGAAAGGGTTAAAATACACAAAAATGCTCATTCAGGTAACAACGTATTAAGAATCAAGTGTATGTAAACTTTTGAACCGGGTCATTTTGTTTTCTTTTGTGGACTATATGTAAACATCTTTTATCTTATTCAGGTCAGAACTAAATAAAAAAATACATGCATTTTGTATGATCCCTCTTGTTTTGCTAAAATAATTAACATTTAGCAGATTCTGCAAGGTGTATGTAAACTTTTGACTTTAACTGTATATATGTATACATACAGTTAAAAATTTATAGAATTAAAATGCATTTGTTTTATACGTTTTATACGTATACGTATAGTTCAAGTCTATTAACATATTAAGTGACATATCACTCAAGACTTACTGATATAAAAATTGTAATTAAACTTTATTTGGAGTACTACTTCTGCACAATTAAAGTGCATTAAGTACAAAATTAGTTGTTCAAATTTAAATATACCAGTTTAGTATACTAAAAGTACAATTGCACTGTATTTGTTTATTAAGTACATCATATGTAAATATCTTTGTAGTATACTTAGCATGTATTTTAAATAAATTTTTATATATTTATTTTTCACTAGGGCAGTGTTGAGGAATAACATATAATTTTAACTTAACTACACATTTTAAGAGCACATTTTGTCATTGCTCGTATTGTTTTTCACACTTGGTCTTGGCTCGTTTGGATGACAGGAAAACTGCCCCCACATGTTTGAATGGAAGCAGAGAGACGTTTAGACAGAGTGCAGAGGGGTCCGGGGCCACCCACCCGGCCTGCCTTGGGCTTTCCTGACTGGAGCCTCTTAATCACCTCGATATCTACACCAAAACATTAGGATGCAAATCTTGGCTAAACTTAAAACATAGCTTCCCATGCCTCCAGCTCATAACCATTTACTACAAATAAACCTCTCATAACATCCTCATACTTCAATCAGCTGGCTTTAATTGAGTCCTGATTGCTTGCGACTGGTAGGATTGTTGTGTTTAATGGCCTGAGACTTTTGTGGTTTTAAATATCACTCCTGTTTTTTGCTAAACTACAAGAGTATGAAAGAAGAGTGGTTAATAATGGCTTTCTCATTTGAAAATATATATGTGACCCTGGACCACAAAACCAGTCTTAAGTCGCTGGGTTATATTTGTAGCAATAGCCAAAAATACATTGTATGGGTCAAAATTATTGATTTTTCTTTTATGTCAAAAATCATTAGGAAATTCAGTAAAGATCATGTTACATTAAGCTTTTTTGTAAAATTCCTACTGTAAACCTATCAAAATGTAATTTTTGATTAGTAATATGCATTGTTAAGAACTTAATTGGGACAACTTTAAAGGTGATTTTCTCAGTATTTTGATTTTTTTGCACACTCAGATTCCAGATTTTCAAATAGTTGTATCTCGGCCAAATATCGTCCTATCCTAACAAACTATACATCAATAGAAAGCGTATTTATTGAGCTTTCATATGATGTATATATCTCAGTTTTGTAAAAATTTAACCTTATGACTGGTTTTGTGGTCCAGGGTTACATATAATGTTTTAATGAAAATACTATGCTCAGATTGTCTGCATGGTTAAATTGTGTTTGGGAGATGTTTGCATCTCATATTCCACATCTGAAGCCAGCAGCTGTTTTAAGAGATGCTGGTGGGATTGTTCAGGTGCTAAACCTACATGAAAGCAAGATAAGAGATCAAAACATATATTTCATTGAACTTCCTCATCATTGTTCTCAGATCAGTCTTTGTCTCTTAAATGCATTTTTGCCGTAACCTTTCCTGGTCAAGCCTCATTACGATTGTGTGTTTTCCTGAACCCATGAAGGATCCCTTCAACACTTGTCTGTTTAACCTGCTTACAAACCTACAGAGAACATCCCGAACCGGGGTGAAGCGTATAATCACAGACTGTACAGCATGTAGAATCATGCCCTGAGAACAATGTTGACAGTTTCTAAACTGTGAGATTACACAAGAGGAGCTGGGAATGCACTGGACGTCTGATGTGGTTTCCGCACAAAACGCCTGAAATGCCTCGAAGGCACTCCGGGGATTTTAAGCCATTAATCAGAGAGGAAAACTTTTTTTTCTTGCTGTTTTACAACCCATTGCATTGAATGTGTATTTCTGGTGTACTTCAAATCTTAAAAGTATGTTTTTAAATAACTGCCCTAGTGAAAAATACAACTAAAATGTACTTAATAAAAATACCTTGCAGTTGTACTTATAGTATACTAAACTGGTATATTTAAAGTCTGCTAAATTGGAACAACTACTTTTGTACTTAATGCACTTTAATTGCGCACCCTAGTAAAAACGCAATAGATTTCAAATGCATTTATATAATACTAAGTATAGTTTAAGTCTATTAAAATATTTGCTGACATATTGCTTGAGACTTACTGATATAAAAATGATTTAAAAAGTTGTATTTATACTTTATTTGGAGTACTCCTTGTGCACAATGCACATTTCTTAATTTTAAGCCTAAATATGTTTTAATGTCACGACTGATGAGGAATTTGTGATTTTTAAATAATATCAGTCTTTAAATGCAAAATATTTAAAGCGTACCTAAAGTATACTTGCAATAGTTCCAGTTTAGCACAATCAAATATACTTAAGTGTATCTTTAGTTGGACCTCAGCACTACTTTCGCTCAATTAAAGTGCTTTAAGTACAAAATTAGTTGTTCCAATTTAGCAGACTTTAAATATACCAGTTTACTACACTAAAATTACAATTGCAGGCTATTTTACATAATAAGTACATAATATGTAAATGTATTTGTTGTATGCTTAGCATGAAATAAATGTATTTTAAATACATTAGTATATTTATTTTTCACTAGGGTGGAAGTAGTGAAGTCCAACTAAAGATATATTGCGCTAAAGAGACATTGCAAGTATACTTTAGGTACGCTTTAAATATTTAGCATTTAAAGACCAATATTATTTAAAGATCATACAAATTCTCATCAATAGTGACATTAAAACATATTTTAGGCTTAATATCAAGAAATGTGCATTGTGAAAACAAAATTCAATAGAAATTACATTCAAATATATTTTAGTTTACCATAAATGCGTGACAGTGCATTCAGCAACACTTTAACCATATTTCAAAGACAAAAGAAGTAATTATGAAATTACATTTAAAGATGTACTTAAGTCCTACTTAAATGGGTCTATAAAGTTCAGCTAATTGCATTTAATATAAATTTAAACTCAAATACTCTTAATTCATTTAATTGTCAATGATATGCAATTAAGTGTTAGAAAACATTACATTCAGTTCACACTTAAGTCTATTCTTTTAAAGTATATTATTTTATAAAAAAAAGTATGCTAAATTACCCATAATCCTCTCTGTTAAAGACTTTCTGTGCCCGCAGTGTGCAGCTTAGCTTACAAACACGCAGTCCTCTTTCCATGACATCACAGCAGAAGAGTTGATGAACATATGACAGGAAAGCAACTAAAGTAAATTTACAGATTTGATGTGCTTTTCTCCCCGGAGACACTCTAGTCCTCAAATCTGATTGGTCGAGCAGCATTCTAAGAGTGCTGATAACTGTCCAATAGTGCTAGTCTTTATGAATGACTAACTGAATCATTCATTCAGTTAATTAGCTCAAAATGCTGATTCATTCAGGAAATGATTTAATAGGTCATTGAATTATTCACTCAACCGATTTGTTCCAAATTCTTCAGCTACTGTGTTGCCCAGAGGTGCAACAGTTGATTGTACTTGTTTGCAATTTGTTCTTGTTTTAAGCATTCCCTAGTATTAAATAAATAAATGTAATGATTTGAAATACATTTATTTCATGATAAGTATACTACAAATATATTTTGTACTTAATAAAAATACCATGCAGTTGTACTTGTAGTATACTAAACTGGTATATTTAAAGGCTGCTAAATTGGAACAACTAATTTTGTGCTTAATGCACTTTTATTGTGCAGAAGTAGTCCTGAAGTCCAATTAAAGATATACTGAAGTATATTTAATTGCGCTAAAGTGAAACTATTGCAAGTATGCTTTAGGTACACTTTAAATATCTTGCATTTAAAGGCCAATGTTAATCAAAAATCATACAATCCTCATCAACAGTGACATTAAAACAAATGTTATGCCTAATATTAAGAAATGTCTTTAGTGATGTGTCAGTAAATATGTTAATTTTTACAAGGGTTTTGTTTTAAACTTACTTAATTTTCTCTTTTTTTTTTCAAAAAACAAGACTGTCATTTTGCTTTTCAAATAAAAGTATCTTGATTTAAGAGTGTTTACACTGCAAAAAAAAAAAAAATGCTTTTCTTACTTAGATTTTTTTGTCTTGTTTCCAGCCAAAATATCTCAAAATTCTTAATGTAGAAGGATTTCTAAATTATTGTCTTCTTTTCAGAAAGAAAAAAACAAGTCAAAATTAAGTTTTTTGGCTTAGCCCATTGGCAGATTATTTTTCTTGTTCTAAGCAAAAACTCACTTAATTTTGACTTGTTTTTTCTGATGACAGGAAAATAACTTTTACTTGTCTAGAAAATCCTTCTTGATTTAAGAATTTTTTAATAATTTGGCTGGAAACAAGACCTAAGTAAAGATCTAAGTAAATAAAAGCATTTTTTGGCAGTGAAAATATTTGTACTGGAAAACAAAAAAATATTGAGACTGATGTAGACTGCTGTGTTGTAGGCCTTTTCTGATAGACCTGGTTGAGAGATACTGAAAACATGGGACAGTACCATGTGCCCTTAATGATAAGCATGATGTAATGCCATACCGAAGGTGTCTGGACTGGAAAATAGTTAAACAAGGGTTAGGAGTCGTTTTACCACATCTGTTTTTCCGGTATCATGTGTTTTAAGGAGGTGGACATGGACAAGATGAAAAGATATTTTACTTATGTACTTTTCATACACATTGCCTGACACCACATGATAGGAAGGCGATAAGTAACCAGGTTAACCCCTTTATTTTCACATTCTATAATGCAATTTCATAAAATGTTGATACCATGACACATGACATGACACCATATTCTGAAAGATTTCTGGAGCACTGAAAAAGTGTTAACCTAAATATGAAGGGCCAAATCCTGTTGTTCTTTTCAAACTGCAGCATTTGCTCAAAGTACAAGCTCATTAGAAGTAGTGAACACATTGGTAATCCCATAGGAAGTGCCTGACATTTCTTTTGAAAGCCCTCTTAAGTAGGTCTTAAGTGAGGCTTGAAGTTTATATTGTCATATAATGTCATAATTACTTCTATTGTTTTCGAAATATGTTTAAAGTGTAACAGCCATTTTTGAATACAGACATGAAAATGCACTATCCAAACTTAAATTGTTATAATACATGAAGAAATACATTTTCTAATATGATTTTTAAGTTACATTTCAATTGTAATGCAATGTCAGATTTTAAAATGGGTTTCAAGGATTAATTTTGAGGTTTTAAACTTTTAATTGATATATCATTTATGATCATTTCTAAAACATTATGGGGAACAAGACTTTTGGTTGACTTCTGTTATGATGGAGATGCACTCTCATCATTAATAGAAGCCTTAGACCTTTCCAACGATATATACTGTAGTTTGTCATTATAACAGGATTTAATTGTAATATAGTGAAGTAAACTTAGGCGTCCCTCTGAGGGAACGGGTGAAAGTTAAAATATCAAATATATCTGTAAACTGAAAACAATGGTAACCTGAAAATGGTAACATCTAATTGTACTGGTTTTATTCAAGTCAAAAATATTTAACCAATCTAAATAGGGGTCGACCGATATATGTTTTCCAGGGCAGATGCCGATACCAGTTATCCCAGATCAAGTAGACCGATAACCAATATATTAAACTGATATATGTGACCCTGGACCATAAAACCAGTCTTAAGTCGCTGGGGTATATTTGTAGCAATAGCCAAAAATACATTGCATGGGTCAAAATTATTGATTTTTCTTTTATGCCAAAAATCATTAGGAAATTAAGTAAAGATCATGTTCCATGAAGATTTTTTGTAAAATTCTTCCTGTAAATGTATCAAAATGTAATTTTTGATTAGTAATATGCATTGTTAAGAACCTAATTTGGACAACTTTAAAGGTGATTTTCTCAGGATTTAGATTTTTTTTGCACCCTTAGATTCCAGATTTTCAAATAAATGTATCTCAGCCAAATATTGCCCTATCCTAACAAACCATACATCAATAGAAAGCTTATTTACTGAGCTTTCATATTATATATACATCTCAGTTTTGTAAAATGTAACCTTATGACTGGTTTTGTGGTCCAGGGTCACATATGTGTCTGGTGTAAAAAGGAAAATTCATGTCAAAATTAAGAATAAAATAAGCTTTGATAAAAACTTAAAATGCTTTTAAACTATTTTATTGGCAAATCGGTTTTAAAAATGACTGATAAGATAACCATAAAAATGCTTAATATCAGCACCGATAATCAGTCAATCCCTAATACTAATTAAATCAACTTATATACAGTAATTTATACCTAATTTACCATTTTTAAAAATAATGTTTTAAAATATATTTTAAAGTAAAATGAAGTGCACTTTAACCAAGTCACATGATCCTTCAGAAATCATTGTAATATGCTGATTTATTATTAATGTTGGAAACAGTTGTGCTGTGATTCTTTTTTCAAGATTCTTTGCTAAATAAAATGTTAAAAAGAACAGCATTTATTTAAAATAGAAAACTTTTGTAACAAATAAACACCTCTTTTAAAGTTTGGGGTCACTATTTTTTCTTTCTTTCTCTCTTTGAAAGAAATGAATACTTTTATTCAGCAAGGATGTGTTAAATTGACAAAAAGTTATAGTAAAGTCTTATATTGTTAGAAAACATTTCTTTTTTTAATAAATGCTGTTCTTTTTTAACTTTTTATTCATTAAAGAATCCTGAAAAAAGTATCACAGGTTCCAAAATTATTAAGCAGCACAACTGTTTCCAACATTGATAATAAAAGTAATAAATCAGTATATTAGAAGGATCATGTGACTGATGAAAATTCAGGTTTGCATGAGTATATATATATAAAAACATTTTAAATTGCAATGCTATTTCATAGTATTTTTTTTTCTGAATTTTTGATCAAATAAATGGAACTTTGATGAGCATAAGAGACCTTTTTTTTTTGGAAAAACACTAAAATACTTACTGATCCAAAACTTTTGAGTGGCAGTGTACATTTAAGATTTAAAGTGAACTATAGTGCACTTTCTAAACAATTACGTGCAATTCTTTCTCAGCCCTCTTACACATATAGGAAACAGAGACAGTCTAATGGTAAACAGAGCACAAGCAGTTGCTTGTTTCAGCTCATTGTGCTTCTCTACAGAGGTGAAAAATCGTCTCTCTCAGCTTAACTGTGGGTTTATGGTGTCAAAATGCTGTAAGAATGGGTTTGTACCCCTTTGCTGCATCATTTGTTAAACAAGAATTTGTATTTTAATTAGAACTTTGTGTACTTTGCCTGTGGTTTCGTTTTATTTCTAACTGACTTTATGTTAAGTCGACCCTATTTTGTACCGCAATGAAATTTCATGCCACCCCAACAAAACAGACTGATTACATCTTGCTTTTTAAACAATGAAAGACTCTGTGGCCTGGCTTTGACTTTGTTAAGCCCGAGGCTGTGGAACAATCTTAGACAATTGGGTTTTCCAATAGAGAAAGACAGCAGGAAGAAAAGAGGAGAGGCCTTTAAAAGAAAACACATCAGTGAGTAAACAAAGACGGACTAATTCCAGATGTTTTGATGCTAGAAAAAGACCCATTGTGACCCAGATTCACTGTAATGTATTGCACAAGTCTGTTGGGTATTTCATTCTTTTTGCTACAAGGTAATTTGTTGAATACATGGAGAGTCAAAAATATAATATAAATTCATTTTGTTTGTAGTCTGGATGATTGTTTTTAAGATTTGAGTTGAGTAATATTAAGCTGTAAGGTGGAAAGCACTTATCATGCCCTTGTCTCTGTGTTTTAATGGCTCATTAAACTGCAGGTGGAAGAATTGACCCTCTTTAGCAGTGTGTTCAGTGCTGACCGATGAGACAGCCTCAATCTCCAAACTGGTCGTTCCAGGTCCTAGAGATTGGTTAGGGTCAAAGGCCATCTTTTAAGTTGACGTCTCACCTCAGTGGAACTGGGTTCGGAAGGAGTTTTTTTCTTATCACTCAACAAACATGTCAGAGAGAGGCGATGGAGATGTTTTAGCTTGAAACTGAGGGGAATTTCATTCCCAAAATCCTTCTTTTGCATGTTATTTATTATGGATTTATGGAAAAGCTGCATCTCATTTCTCAATTTATGCCACTGTTTATTTGTGAATCCACCTAAACACCTAATAATCATGTCCAGAACATTTTTCACCCCAAGATGAAAATAAAATATTATGAACAATTTGTACATGCATTATCATGTATGTTTGTTTTTGTTGTAGTTCCGATTATTTTGAAAAACTGAAACAAATACTACCATGACATGTAAACGCTTCAAAATTTTAATAAAATAAAAATATTTTTTAAACATTACACTACTGATAAAGGTATTTTTTATTATCACTTTATTTATTTATATATTTTTTTGCATTTAAGTAGTGTTTCTGTCTTGTACATTGTCCATGCCCTTTACAGCACCAGTTTTTCTAAATATTAATGTTTTACTGTGTTAATAATAATAATCATAATACTTACAAATAATATTAATAGTTACAATAATAATAATAATTATTATTAATCTAGGAATGTTGATGTATTTTTTTTATTAATTATATGTGTTTTTAATTACTTTTTATATTCTTTCTATTTATATTTGTAATAATAATTAGCTTTAATAATAATATTAATATTAATTATTACTATCATTACAATGTTTTTTTTCAGTTCTCATTTTATCTTTAATAAGCTTGTCATGTTTCCTCTTATTTTTGTTTTGTTTAATATTTGTATTACTATTATTATTATTATTATTATTATTATTATTATTGTTGTTGTTATTATAACAGTGCTTCTCATATTCTCAAGTTTTTGTTTTAATTTGAGTAATTATGTGCTTTTTAAATAATGTTTATATTTTTATATTTATATTTGTAATAATATTTGTTTTAATAATAATAAAAATAATAATAATTATTATTAGAATGTTTTTTATTTATTTGATCTTTAGTAAGCTTATGTGTTTTTTTCCTTTTATTTTTTGTTTTATTTAATATTTGTAATTAGCTTAATGATATTTATAATTTAATAATAATAATAATAGTTTATTATTATTATAATAATGCTTCTCATATTTTTGAATTAGTAAATCAATTTTTATTTTAATTTGAGTAATTTTATGTGGTTTTTACTTTTTTATATTTAATATTTCTATAGCTTTAATTATAAATAATAATAAAATGTTTATTATTTTTTTATTCCTTTTTTTCTTTAGTAAGTTTATGTGCTTTTTCCTCTTATTTTATTTAATATTTCTAATTAGCTTAATAATATTAGCTTTTTATTTTTTTATTATTATATTATATTATTGTTTTTTTCTTCCTCTTGTTATTTATGAATATAAATGCCACTATGCAGAAAATTCCTAAAAACATGCTTCATTTCCTTTATGCAGTGAAATATAGGACTTTTGTGTTTAGGCAAAATAACATTTTATAAGATTATTTTCTTCTCAGATATCACGTCTCATATGATGACTGGCGAGAGACCAAGATCCTGACCTCTGACCTGAAACCCATGAGCAATGCTTCTGATGGTCTCTCATTAGAATCAAGAAGCAGTGGAGATGACTTTATATGAAAACATTCACAGGACAGAGCAAGACCAAACAACACTTCCTCCAGTAGATTCATCCATTTCCTCACTGCAGAGATCCTGATCCACACAAACTCAACACAATGACTGCAAATCACAGGACATGTTTGCCTTTCCTCTTGCTGGGACTTTTCCTGCAGATTCACGGATCTTTGGTCAAAACCAATCTTGGTCTCAAGGTGAAGCGAGGACAGTCAGCCTTTCTGCAGGAGGAGGACTTGCAGTTTCATATATCCAGAACCAAGGACGCCTGCAAGCTGGAAGTTGTGCTGAATGAGCCCATTACACAGCGGGTCGGCACACTGAGCCCTCAGGTAAACACTCATTTCTGAATTCATTTGCTGTTTTTTTTTTATAAAGTGTAATTTTAGTTGTTAGTATTTTGAATTAAAGCAATTTTATTATGTATATTTTGTAATATTTATTACTCTTTTTTTTTCTTTTTTGACAGGTTTTTGACTGTCACTTTTTGGCTGATGAAGTGAAATACACTCATAATGGATGTCCAATTTTAAAAGAAGATATTGTTAAACTTCGTCTATACAGGTATGTTTTGCATGTTTTTGTAAACTTTGATATTATTATTATTATTATTACAGGACACTTAAAGGAGTAGTTCACTTCCAGAACAACAATTTACAGATAATGTAATCACCCCCTTGTCATCCAAGATGTTCATGTCTTTCTTTCTTTAGTCGTACAGAAATTATGTTTTTTGAGAAAAACATTTCAGGATTTGTCTTCATATAATGGACTTCTATGGTGCCCACGAGTTTGAACTTCCAAAATGCAGCTTCAAATGGCTTTAAATGATCCCAGCCAAGGAAGAAGGGTCTTATCTAGCGAAACGATTGGTTATTTTCTAAAAAAATAAATAAATAAAATGCGTAAACTCTGTGTATTCCGGTTCAAGACAGTAAGGTTATGTTGAAAAACCCATCTCATTTTCTCCTTCAACTTTGAAATAGCCCTACATCGCTGTTTTACCTTTTTTTGTAAAGGCCGTTTGACCGTCTTTGCATGTTCACTTTTTAAACACTGGGTTGGTACTTCTGCAGCGATGTAGATGTACGATTTGGAAGTTGAAGGGAGAAAATGAGATGGTTTTTCCACAACTAGCCTAACCCTAATGAACCGGAATACACAGAGTTCACACAGAGCTAGACAAGACAAGCGTTTAAGGTTTAAAAGTATATAAATTTCAATATTCTTAGAAAATAACCAATTGTTTCGCTAGATAAGACCCTTCTTCCATGGCTGGGATCATTTAGAGCAGTTTGAAGCTGCTTTTAAACTGTATTTTGGAAGTTCAAACTCGGCATAGAAGTCCACTATATGGAGAGAAATCCTGAATTGTTTTCCTCAAAAAACATTATTTCTTTATGACTGAAGCAAGGTTATTATAGTTTTCCTTTTTTAAATTTGTTTTATTTTAATATAGTTTTCAAATTTGCACTAAAATCGTTTTTATTAGTTTCATTAACAGTTTTGTTAGTTTTAGATTAGTTTTTATTTTGCGAACACATTTCTGTTTAGTTTTTATATAGTTTTAGTTTTAGTTTTTTAGAGATCAAATGGAGATCACAATTTCCCCGCGATTCTAAACTAAGGAAAATAATGTGAGACAAAATATCAATTGCTGCAGTCTATTTAAAAGCATTTAATTCATTTGAATGAATTATTAAATATAACTTAATACATAATATGTGTATTTAAAATATAATATTTAATACGCCAATTTTTTTCATTAAATTTATGAAAAGTGGTTTGAATGAATCAATGACTCACTAACTCATAAAAACATTAATGGATGAATCAGTGATTTCGAATCAATCTCTATTCAATGACAAATGCATTTTTTAACAGTTACTTGTTTCCACCTAAGTGGCGAAACAATGCAATTCCTCGGCTGGGATCATTTAGAGCAGTGTTTTTGAGCCAAGGTACATTTTTGATTGAAAAAAATCACAAGGCACACCAACAATCGAAACTGTAAAAAAATGAAACTCTGTAGCCTATATTAACAATATACAGCCATTCTTATCGAAGTGTCTTGAACAGGAATCAAATAAACACAAAGAAAAAAGTATTTTATGATCTTTCATATTTCTTCTTCTTTCAAATAAAAAGTGCAATTAACAATACTGTCCTACAAAGCAAAAAGGCAGTAGCTGCATTTTTGGTCAAAAATGATTTATTATCATTTTTATGACATTCAAGGCATCCTTTGTTATGTGACAAAATATCTTATCTCAAATGTGTGTGATTTCGCGGCATCCTCACGGGACGGTTTTAACATTGGATAACAGGCTGGATGACAGGATAACTTTAAAGTCATTTTTCTCAGTTCTGCACTCGGCGTAGTTACTGCCTTTTTGCTTTGTAGGGCAGAATACACAGTCATTCTTATCAAAGTGTCTTGAATAGGAATCAAACAAACACAATGAAAACAATCTTTTTTGATCTTTCATATTTCTACCTACTTAGTGTGAAACCTGGGCCTGTTTTAGGTGAAATTGAATAATTTCCCACGGCACACCTGACGATCTCTCACGGCACACTAGTGTACCGCGGCACAGTGGTTGAAAAACACTGATTTAGAGCCATTTGAAGCTGCTTTTAAACTGTATTTTGGACGTTCAAACTCGTGGGCACCATAGAAGTCCACTATATGGAGAGAAATCCTGAAATGTTTTCCTCAAAAAACATTATTTCTCTATAATTGAAGAAAGAAAGACATGAACATCTTGGATGACAAGGGGCTGAGTACATTATCTGTAAACTTTTTTATCTGGAAGTGAACTACTCCTTTTTTTTTTTTTTTTTGTTATCTTTATGAATATATAGATTTCATGTCGGATTTATCGTTTAGATTTACAGAGACAGAGACGTACAGTGAGCTGTTCTCACTCCGTGTTGAAATCATGGAGCCGGACTGTAACGTGATTAAGTTCGGATCACAGAATCTCGAGGTGCCAGAGTTTTACGGCCTGTCCAATGTTCTGGACGGCGACATTGTGTCCTTCCACTATGAACACCGACATAATATTGAGTGCACAGTTCGGGTGACTACTTTGGAGACACATCTTCCTGTTCATGGTCAGCTAGTCACTGGAGAACCGGAAAAACCAGAGGGGCCTAGAGGGGATGAACCAGACAGCTTTGTTTCTCTACGAAGACAGCTGGGTAAAATCAGAACAAACAATTTAACTAATTTACCAGATTTCCTACTTCACAAACACATCCAGGTTATCGGCATATGAGCAAAGGTACTCGAGAAATTATTCCATCTAGTCAAATATAGTGAAATGAAAGGCTGCTAAAAAAATATAAAATATTCCAATAGGTCATAATTTACTTTATAGTGGAAATAATCTTATTTTAGTGATATTTATATACTTTTATAGTATTTATTAATATTTTTAAGTAATTGAATTTTGCGTGTTTGTAAGTTTAGTTTTAGTAATTTTAGTACTTCAATTTCAACTTACTTTATTTCAGTTGTCTGCCAAGGCATCATGTCTAATTTTTGTTTGAATTATATTTATTTTAAAATGTATATATTTATTTTATTTTAAAGTTCATATATTTTCATCTAATATTTATATTTTTACTGTTTTAAATACTTTTTATTTTATAATTTATACATTTATTTAAATCTACTTTATTTCAGTTGTCTGCCAAGGCATCATGTCCAAGTTTTGTTTGAATTTTATTTATTTTAAAATGAACACATTTATTTTATTTAGGTCAAGTTATTGTTTTTTTTTTAATCTAGTATTTATATTTTATATTTTATTTTTCTAATTCATTTTATTTTATAATTTTTTAATTTATATTTTATATTGATATTTTATTAGCTTTATTTCAGTTAACAGGTTCAGTTAACAGTTGAGTTGTTTTAACTAACAATAATAACACTAGTTTTATATAACTTCCAACTTTAGTAAGTTTCCTTTATGCAGTGATTTAAAGGACTGTTGTGTTTAGGCAACAAAATAAAGTGTAATAATATTTCTACTTATTTATTTTTTATACATTTTATTTTATAGTTTTAAATTTATATTTATATTTATCGTTCTTAGCTTTATTTCAGTTAACAAAAGCAATTTTTAGCAAGTTTTAAGTTGTTTTAGCTAACAATAACAACACTGGTTTTATATAATTTCCTTTTTTTTGTTTTTCAAAATAAAATTATATATAAATTACAACTGAGATTCATGCAATAAAGTGCATTTTTTGGATTGGAGGGAAAATAATGGTATTTTTCTGACGACTTGTTACAATTTTACAAGTTGTTTTTGTATGACCTTTTATTTTATTTATTTATTAAACATTTTATGTTTTCAGAATACACGAAAATACTTTGAAAATACCTTGAAGTTTAATATTAGGGCATCATTTCTATGTCTTCCTGCAGATAATAAAGCCAGAGCTCACTGTAAAAGTGACGACTGTCTAAAGGGTCTTAAACTACTGAAGATCACTAAAGTGCCATGCAATGATTTCCTCTTGATGGGCATCCGTTACCAGCACATTGACCCTCCATCTCCAGACATTGACTACATCGCCATTAGACTGGACCTCACAGACACCCGCAGCAGGAGCATAATTCAGGTATTCAGATTATGCAGCCAAACCATGTTCTTATTACTGTGTTTTCACACTATGATTTTAAAACCAATTCTATCCATCTCCCATTCAGTCAGAGCAGGCCTGGATTCCGGTGACAATTAAGGATGCATTGCCCAATCAGCCGCCCAAGCCTGCTTTTATGTCCATGTTCATCTTAGAGGTGGATCAGTTCATCCTGACTCCGCTCTCTACGGCAACTTTAGACGCGGAGGATGATGAGACGCCCAAACAGAGGCTGGTGTTCAACATCACTAAAGCCCCTAGTGAGGGCTTCATAACGCACCTGTCTGACCACACCAAACCCATCTCCTCCTTCACCTGGACGGATCTCAACGACATGCTGATCAGCTACCAGCCTCCGAACTCCAGCCACACGCAGCGCAGGAACTATGAGGTAATAAAGCACACTTCATCGTACTTAAAAAAAATGCTTATTACAGAAATAAAATGAAAATTAAAGGTGCCATGGAATGGAAAACTGTATTTACCTTGGCATAGTTGAATAATAACAGTTCTGTACATGGACATGACTTTGAGTCTCAAATGCCATCGTTTCCTCCTTCTTATATAATCTGGTGTTTGCAAAAAACCACTGAAAAATAGGCTAATCCTAACATAACACAGACTATGACGTTATAATCTCTGGATCATTAATAGTCACGCCACCGGCATTTGCATAGCCCAATCATGAGAAGTTCTGCAGGTAGGCTTAAGAAAAAACAAAACTAGACAATAGTGAAATGGCAGATCATGGAAATAAATGTTATGTTCCAGGTTGTGCAGGAAATGTTATGTGCAGGGATGGGTTGGTGTCTGTACTCAGAAAGGCAAGGAAAACAAATAATATGCTCTAATAAAATAAGGCGAGCCACTGAAGGGACACGGTTAGCTTCTTGCTTTATAGCCTTTTACATTGCAGTACATAAGATTTCACTTTCCACATAAACAGAGTAAGGAGAGATGACTGCGCGGATGATGGTGAATGATTTGCAGATGCTAAGCATCACTAAAAAGCATCTAAACTGCCGCTGTAGTATAAGGTTACACAGAGCATGTGCGATCACAAATCTCAAAAGTAAAAGTAAAATGATTGTCCATTCAAAACGGCAGTTTCAATGACTTGCATGTTAATACCGGCTCGGGCTCTGTGATTAAATATATATGTGACCCTGGACCACAAAACCAGTCTTAAGTCGCTGGGGTATACTTGTAGCAATAGCCAAAAATACATAGTATGGGTCAAAATTATTGATTTTTCTTTTATGTCAAAAATCATTAGGATATTAAGTAAAGATCATGTTCCATGAAGATTTTTTGTAAAATTCCTACTGTAAACATATCAAAATGTAATTTTTGATTAGTAATATGCATTGTTAAGAACTTAATTTGGACAACTTTAAAGGTGATTTTCTCAGTATTTTGATTTTTTTGCGCCCTCAGATTCCAGATTTTCCAATAGATGTATCTCGGCCAAATATTGTCCTATCCTAACAAACCATACATCAATAGAAAGCTTATTTATTGAGCTTTCATATGTATATATGAAATATATTTCATATGTATATATCTCAGTTTTGTAAAATTTTACCTTATGACTGGTTTTGTGGTCCAGGGTCACATATGTTCCTCCATGTGTGAACTACTGAAATGAGCCGCTCTGTGAAACAGCCAATCAGAGCAGACCTGATCATTTTTATTCATGAACCTTCCAAATAAGGTAATAACAGACCATTTCATTCTAGGGACAAATCCTAGGGTTGTAAATGGACTGTTTCTGGAGAATTTTCCCCCTTGTCAACCCATATACCTTCTATGTAGATATCAGAGAACAATTTAAAATATTGTATCAGTGCATTCTATGACATGTTACATAGACTTAATTGTTTTTTACTATTAAATGAAAACGAATCTAGTTTAAATTTATATTAAATGCCATTATCTGAACTTTAGAGTGCTTATTTGAATATATTAGGACCTAAGTACATTTTTATATTTCATAATTACTACTGTTAAATGTATTTGTAACTACACGTTTGTTATGATAAAGTTACAATTAAGTAAATGTAAGTTATATTCATTTTAAATGTAATATTGAACATCAAAGTACATTTAAATTCATAATCAAGCATGTGTTAGTTAACACATCAGCATAGGTGAACTTCTTTAAAGCACAGCACAAGGTTATTAAGGCGAGACACTGCAGGTGAATAGGGTAAAAAAAAAAAGTTATCATATTACTCACCCAGTTGATTGATTACATTGATAATTGCAAGCATTTTTGTGTTACAAGTTTTCTAAAATGTTAGGTTTAGGGTTAAGCAAATGAGGCATTATTTAATTTTGCATTTACAAAAAACTAAACACTGGATGAAGTCAGTTTCAAAATTCTTGTTTAATTTGTTTGACATATTAGAGTCAAATGTTTTTACAAAAATATGTATTTAATTGAAATCTATTAACACAAATAGATAAAGTGCTATAAAAATAAACACTTAACAGTGTCTTTTGGGTGTTTTCTTTCCACTAGTCTGAGAAAACACTTTATGAAATACCAAAAAGCCCAAAATTTCAAACTTGACAGGTGCATAAAAAACTGTTTTTGCCTGCAGGGTCTCCCCTTAAAACATGATTTAAAATGTATTTTAGGCAAAACTTTTAATCTGATGTTTTTACTAAATACACATGAAATGTGTAAATTGTCTCTCATTAAGTACATTTGTTTGTGGCTTTTTATTTTATTATTATATTATCTAAAGTAATAAAAAAAAATTAGCATCTGAAGAACATAAATGCATACTCAATACAATAAAATTATACAATTGAATTGACATGATGTTAAACAGAAGTTTATTATTGTTTATTTCTACTAGGTGGAGTTTGAAGTGCATGATTTCTACTTTGAGAAAAGCCAGCCTGTGATTGTACACCTATCAATCAGAACAGCTGATACCAATGCGCCAAGAATATCATGGAACATGGGTCTGTACTGTGCATAATTTTCATACATTATACAGTATATGCATTCTGTATACAGTGCATTACGAAAGTATTCATACCCCTTCATTTTTTTTTTACGTTTTATGTTGCTACCTTATGTTAAACTGTTTTAAATTACTTTTTTCCCCACATCAATCTACACTCCATGCACCATAATGACAAAGCAAAACCAGAAATGTCACACCTTTATTATATATTAAAAATAAAAAAACTAGTAAGTAAATAGTCACTTATTTGCACTTATTTATTATTTGTGTTTTTTTGTCGATTTGAATGTTTTGCTTTCAAGTACATTTTAAATAATAGTTTTTTTCCTTCTTTCATTTCTTTCTTTTTTTTGGACTTATTTTCCATGTGTTAACTAATAAACTATCATAATAGATAGTTGTTGATACATGTAACTATGTACTAAAGTCCTACTCTGGTCCCAAAAAATACAATAAACTTCAGCTAAATGCATTTAATTTTAAACTATATTACATTTATGTAAATATCTGACAGTTTTCTTCGTATTTCTGTCATATTAATAGGTCTCAGTCTCTTGGAAGGTCAGTCTCGTCCAATCACATGGGATCAGTTTCAGATTGTTGACAATGACAACCTGAAGGCTGTGAAGATCATCACTGTAGACGGCCTGCAACACGGCAGACTATCTGTTAGAGGTACACATACAGATTGACTCTCTTCTACTGTCTCATTTTAGTCGCAAAACATTCTCACTATGATTGTATGTTTACTTAAGAAAGAATGAAAGCCTATTACTGCCACTTAATAAAAAAAAGGTAATTGCATTTTTTTTTATCTTACAGTTCTGACTTTTTTCTCAGAATTGCGAGATACAAACAAAAAACTAAAATTGTCAGAATTTTGAGTTGTTATCATGCAATTATGACTTTATAACTCCAAATTGCAAGTATATACCTCACAATTCTGAGAATAAAAGGTCAGAACTGTGTAAAAAATGTCAGAATTGGGAGATACAAACTCCTATTTCCAAGGAAAAAAAGTCATAATTGCGAGATACAAACTAGCATTTGCAAGAAAAAAGTCTGAATTTTGTGTTTTAATCACGCAATTCTGACTTTATAACTCAGTTACAAGTTTATGTCACAATTCTAAGATCAAAAGGCCAGAATTGTGAAAAAAATTCTGAATCGTGAGATACAAACTCAAATTTGCAAGAAAAAAAGTCAGAATTGCAAGATAAAAATAGCATTTGCAAGAAAAAATTCAGAATTGTGAGATACAAACTCAAATTTGCAAGAAAAAAAGTCAGAATTGCAAGATAAAAATAGCATTTGCAAGAAAAAAGTCAGAATTGTGTTTTTATCATGCAATTCTGACTTTATAAGTTTTTATCTCTCAATTCTGAGAAAAAAAGGACAGAATTGTGAAAAAAAACCACTCGCTTTTGCAAGAATTTTTGTCAGAATTTCAAGTTTATATCACACAATTCTAACTTTATAACTCACAATTGCAAGTTTATATTTATATTACTCAGTGGCAGAAATGGGCTTCCGTCATTACTAACTTTACTATTAACTTGCGATTGCAAGAAAAAAGTCCAAATTGTGAGATAAAAAGTAGTTGCCTTTTTGTTTTGTTTTTCTGTGGCAGAAACAAGCTTCTATATTTATCTCTATGTTAGGTGGAAAAGGTTTCATGTTCACTGTGAACGATATTAAGGACGGCGTGGTACGCTACCACCACGATGACAGCGACACGACTAAAGATTATATCGTCTTCCGCATTACTGATGGCTTCCATCAAACCAGACACAAGTTTCCCATCAACGTCCTGCCCAAAGATGACAGTCCGCCTTTCCTCATTACCAACATGGTGCTGGAGCTGTCTGAAGGTCAGACGGCTCTTTTGAGAGGATCTATTTTGCAGGCCTGTGATATGGACTCCAGCGATGACTACATCATGTTCAACATCACCAGACCTCCACAGGCAGGAGACATCATGAAGATGCCTGGTCCTGGAATCACAGGTGAGGAAAAAGTATTGAAGAGAAAGCTGTAACACACTCACGATACACCTCGCCAAATAAACAGTATAAACATCACTACATCAGTATGTGATAATGGACAACAAGTTTTCTTTTATGCCAAAAATCATTAGGATATTAAGCAAAGATCATGTTCCATAAAGATATTTTGTAAATTTCCTACCGTAAATATCACAAAACATAATTTTTGATTAGTAATATGCATTGCTAAGAACTTAATTTGAACAACTTTAAAGTTGATTTCTCAGTGTTTTCTTTTTTTTTTTTTTGCACCCTCAGATTCCAGAATTTTAAATAGTTGTATCTCAAATATGTAAAAATCTTATTCTTAATTAATACTTCTTGGGAAAGAGTTTCCTCAGGCATCCTTTAAATACTGTTTTTGACTTGTGCAGGATATCCTGTGGGCCGTTTTCTTCAGAAGGACCTCTTCCACTCCATCATCTACTATCGGCACTCGGGCAGTGAGGTGTTCGATGACTCTTTTGAGGTGGTGCTCTCTGACTTTCATGACCCTCCTAATCTCTCAGAGCCTCAGGTAATTTCTGGATAAGTTCTATAAATGTATATGAAGTAATATAAATGTTAGGAGAAAAACGTTAGGACAAAGTAATGTTTATGGAACATTTTTAAAACCTTATTAATATTTGATATATCTTCCATAATGTTCTTAGAACAACATGCTTGGAACGTCCTGATGATGATAATTGTACTTGATGAATGTTCTAAGAAACATGTTTGTAACCTTTAAATAAGACTATGATTACACACCGCAAAAAAAAGCTTTTCTTACTTAGCTTTTTTTGTCTTGTTTCCAGCCAAAATAACAAAAAAAATATTAAATCAAGAAGGATTTTCTAGACGAGTATAAATTATTTTCTTGTTTTCAGAAAAAAGCAAGTCAAAATTAAGTGTGTTTTTGCTTAGAACAGGCAAAATAATCTGCCAATGGGGTAAGCAAAAAAATCTTATTTCAAACAGAAAACAAGTTTTTCTTATCTCACTGGCAGATTATTTTACTTGTTTAAAGCAAAAACGCACTTAATTTTGACTTTTTTTTTCTGAAAACAAGACATTAATTTTAATAATCTAGAAAATCCCTCTTGATTTAAGAATTTTTTTGATATTTGAGCTGGAAACAAGACAAAAAATATTTAAGTAAGGAAAGTATTTTTTGCAGTGCAACATTTTAACATTCTTGGAATATTAAAGATAAACGTAAAAATAACATATTTTAGGTGAAAAAAGTTAGTAGAACTTTGTAAGAAACATTTTTGTAATCTTTAAATAACATTATAATCACAACAAAAAAGTGGACATTTGAACATTCTTAGAATATTAGAAATAAACAGTGAAACAATAACAGGTGAGAAAAGTTATTAGAATATTGTAGGAAACATTTTTTTTGTCATGATCCTAACAAAAAACCCTGACATTTTAACATTCTTAAATTATTAAAAATAAATCGTCAAAAAATGTTACAGTGCTGTGAAAACAGCGTTCCCACAACTGTTTTTTATAACCTGAACCTTCGCTTCTTTTAGCTGTTTTCCCTAATGCAAGTTTGCATATGGGTCTTCACTAACCAGGTGATCTTTGCAGGTCATTGTGATTCAAATCCAGCCAGTCCCTGATCAGCCTCCACAGGAAGCACCGGGTGTAACCCGGCACTTGGTCGTCAATGAGACGGATGTCATCTACTTGACCAAGCAGCAGCTGCACTTTATGGATTTGGAGTCACCAGATAGTGAGCTCACATACACCGTCACCACCCCACCTTTCTACACCACCACCTATGGGTACACAATTAAACCGCAAACTGCTTCAATTCAGAGTTACCTGCAGCTTATAATATGAAGTATTGACATGAGTTGTACGTTTTAATTTCCAGAGGCTCTGATGCAGGAAGGCTGTTTCTTGTTGATAGCATCCCAAAATTTACCAAGGACCCAAATGCCCCAATGCTGAGACTTTTCACTCAGGTAAATACTCTGAACTACCCCTATGAAAACTTATATACTTACAGTATACTTTTTATGTACATCTCAGAAATATACTTAAAATTTCTTTTAAGTATGGTTGACTTGTACTTAGAAAAAGTCTAAGTATATTTCAGCTTTACTTGTCCTCTGAGAAATGTGTGTTTTTATTGTTATACGCTAGGGATGCTATTGCACATCTTCTGTACATCATTTCCAAAACACAAGTGAAGAAGAAAGTGAAACAACAGATGCTTCCATTTGTAATCTAACACAATCGTCAGACATAAAACAGCATCTAAACCATAGATATGTAAAACTGTGTAAAGTAATGAAATAAAATGTCGACCCATGAAGAGGTAATAATGACTGTCAAGCTTTGGGGTGTTGATCAACTCCATCTGTGTTTTGATTAATAGTCTTAATAGATCTTAATAATAGTCTTTTTGGAAACTTACCCACATTGGCATTTTTGTAAAAAAAAGAGTGCATGAAGCTAGAATGAAATATTTTTGTTTACAAGCAGATACCCTGTTTTTTCTTTTGATGTTTTGTTCAGATATTCATATAACAAAATATATACAAATGAATCCCTAAATAGGGACATAGTAATATACTTAAAGTGTGATGTAAAGTTCACTTAAAGAAAACGTACGAGTATACTTGCAGTATAGATCTACTAAACTAGTAGTTTACTGAGACTATACTTAAGTGTACTAAAAATGCTGAAAAAGTGTTTAATTAGTAAACTATCAGTATACCTCTTCACTTTTAGTTTACTTGCAGTACAAACTGAAAGCATAAATGTAAACTAGTTGTGTACTACTGTTATACTTTAAAGTATACTTTTATATACTAGAAAGTGGGCCAATTTAGTCCCAAGGAGTATTGAAATAGTACACTTAAAAGTATACTATTAGTTCACTGATATTTGCATACTTACTACATAAAGTATACTTTTACATAATGTTGAGAGAAAATATGCTTAGAACTACCCTGGAAATCCAGAGGTCTCGCGAGAGCACAATTTGAATTGTCTCTGCAAGACACTCTGGCATCGAGCAATGTCAGACGTAAGCAGTTCTGGGAACCAATCAAATCAGTGTATGTGATGTTGGCGGGTCAGAGGCGAGCTAAGCTGATGACGACAGCGCTGCGATGTCTGGAATCATTTAGTAAACATTGAAAGATGGCTACAGATGAACACCAGTTGTTTGAAACGGCTTTGGCCGCTACAATGAACGAGTTAGACTTGGCTTTTCATATAAAAGAGGAACAGAAAACCGCGCTCGAATCGTTCCTTTGTAAGAAGGACTTTTTTGCTGTTTTGCCGACTGGATACGGCAAGAGTTTAATCTATAAGTTAGCTCCGCTGGTAGCTAAGCATATGGGGCTTAGTGAAAACTTTGTGATTGGTCGTGGTGTTATCCAATTGCGTGCAGTGAGAGTTTAAAATGCATGCTTGGTGCCGCCCCTCGAGTTAGACCCTTTTCATTGCTCGATGCCAGACCCTTAATCTTAATAGATTAGGGTCTGGATTTTTCCAGGCTAGCTTAGAACAGCATTCTTGGAACATCCTTATGATGGTATTTGTACTTGATGAATGTTCTAAGAAACGTGTTTGTAACCTTTAAATAATATTAGGATTACACACTGGAAAAAATGTTTTCTTACTTAGGTTTTTTGTCTTGTTTCCAGCCAAAATAACTAAAAATTCTTAAATCAAGAAGGATTTTCTAGACGAGTTTAAATTATTTTCTTGTTTTCAGAAAAAAAACAAGTCAGAAGTTAGAACAAGCAAAATTATCTGCCAATGGAGTAAGCAAAAAAATCTTATTTCAAACAGTAAACAAGGTAGTTTTGATCTCACTGGCAGATTATTTTACTTGTTTAAAGCAAAAACGCACTAGTATATAAAAGTATACTTTTATTTACTAGAAAGTGGGCAAATTTAGTCCCAAGGAGTATTGATATAGTATACTTAAAAGTATACTATTAGTACACCGATAATTGGTTACTTACTACATAAAGTATACTTAAAAATAAACTTGAACTTTACTTTAGTATACTTAATAAAATTTACTTGAAGTATACTTCTTTTTGGTAATGGTAGGGTTAGACATTTCATTTTCCCAAAAGCATCTGAAGCTGTACATCATCCTCTCTTTGTAGCATGCGGTCAACTACATGAAGATTGCTTACATGCCCCCTGTTGTGGACATTGGACCATACCCTCAGCACATCCAGTTTGTCCTGTCAGTGACTAACCTGCAAGGCAGTATGACCACTGGAATCTGCTTCAACGTAACGGTTCTGCCAGTGGATAACCTGCCACCAGAGGTACAGCAGCCTTCATCGTCCTAATTTAAAACAGACTGGTCATAGACCTTTTTGACTCTAAGGTTTCTTGTCATCTTTAGGTGCACGTGAAGCCACTGACGGTGGATGAGGGTGGAGAAAGCTGGGTGACTGAAGACCGCATGCATCTATCAGACCAGGACTCACTTCGGGACTCTCTGTACGTGGAGCTGAAGAGCGGACCTCAGCATGGCAGTATTTACCTTGATGGCACAGCCATGAGTCCAGGCCAGACTTTCACCGTCAGGGATCTGAAAAGCCTAAAAGTTAGGTCAGATGTGGTTCCTCATAGTTTGTTTGGGTTCATTGTGAACTTGTGGTTTTGAGAAACATGTTGTTTCAGACTGTTGTGAAGAAAGCATTCAAAATGCACTTTGTCTATTTGCCTGGAGATTGCATGTCTTTAAATTATAACGGCATTTTAGTGCCACGTTAAAAAATAAAAAATCTGAAGTTATGAGATTAATGTTGTAATATTTTGAGAATTAAGTCGAAATTAAGAAAATAAAGTCAAAATATTTTGAGAATAAAGATGAAATTATGAGAATAAAGTTGAAACATTTTGAGAAAAAAGTGGAAATGTTTTAAAAATAAAGTTACAATTATGAGAATAAAGACGAATTGTTTCAAGAACAAAGTCGAAATGTTCCGAGAATCAAGTCGACATGTTAATGTTTTGAAAATAAAGTTCAAATGTTTAGAGAATAAAGTCGAAATTACGAGAATAAAGTCGAAATGTTAATGCTTTGAAAATAAAGTTGAAATGTTTAGAGAATAAAGTCGAAATTACGAGAATAAAGTCGAAATGTTAATGTTTCAAGAATAAAGTTGAAATTATTAGAATAAAGTCAAAGTGTTCCCAGAATTAAGTTGAAATATTTTGAAAAAAAGGAAATTATGAGAATAAATTATGAGAATAAAGTAGAAATGCTTAAAGAATAGTCAAAATAACGAGAATAAAGTCGAAATATTTCAAGAATAAAGTCGAAGTATTTTCGAGAATAAAGTCGAAATATTTCAAGAATAAAGTCGAAGTATTTTCGAGAATAAAGTGGAAATTTCGAGAATAAAGTCGAAATGTTTGAGAATAAAGTAGAAATTACGAGAATAAAGTCGCAGTGTTTTGAGAATAAGTCAAAATAATGAAAATAAAATTGAAATTACGAAAATAAAGTAGAAATGTTTGGATAATAAAACTGCTCCCAATCCGGGCCATTTGCATGCGCAATAGGCTAGAAAACACTCTCAAAATATTATAACTTTAATCTCGTAATTGCTACAAATGAATTCTCATAATTTTGACTTTATTCTCAAAATAATTTGACTTTATCCTCAAAACATTTGAACTTTATTCTCAAAACACTTTAACTGAATTCTCGAAACATTTCAACTTTATTCTTGAAAATTTTCGACTTTATTCTCGTAATGTCTACTTTATTTTTTTGGCGTGGCACTAAAATGTTGTCGAATTAAAGGGTGTTTTCTCTACTATCTCTTTAGGTTAAATTTAATATACTGGTTCATTACCTCTATGTTATCTTCAGTTTTGACTATTTTTTTCTCAACAGATATCGCCACGACAGCTCTGAGACAGAACATGATAATATTAAATTCATTGCAACGGATGGGATAAATATAGCTGACTTTGTACTACATGTCAAGGTAATGAATATTTATCTTGCAATTATTTTTTATCGCAACTAAGCCAGCCAAAATAACTAAAAATTCTTAAATCAAGTTTGAGTTTAAATTATTTTCTTGTTTTCAGAAAAAAACAAGTCAGAAGTTAGAACAAGCAAAATAATCTGCCATTTCAAACAATAAACAAGATAGTTTTGATCTCACTGGCAGATTATTTTACTTGTTTAAAGCAAAAACGCACTAGTATATAAAAGTATACTTTTATATACTAGAAAGTGGGCCAATTTAGTCCCAAGGAGTATTGAAATAGTACACTTAAAAGTATACTATTAGTACACCGATATTTGTATACTTACTACATAAAGTATACTTAAAAATAAACTTGAAATTTACCTTAGTATACTTAATAAAATTTACTTGAAGTATACTTCTTTTTGGTAAGGGTAGGGCTAGACATTTCATTTTCCCAAAAGCATCTGAAGCTGTACATCATCCTCTCTTTTTCTAAAACACACATGAAAACATCTAACAATCACATGTTTGACAGGTGACACTAGTCAACGATGAGGTGCCAGTCCTCGTGCCAGGACTGAAACCCATTTTAGCCTGTGCTGAGGGACAGGAAGTGCTCATCACCATAGAGTACATCTGTGCCACAGATCGTGACAGTGATGACAGCACATTGATGTATATGATCGCCCGACAGCCGTATCACGGGGTAGTTCAAAGAAACGGCATCATTGTGGACCGCTTCATTCAGGCGGATGTTACTGCTGGACTAATTTCCTATAGACACACAGGTAATATGCATTCAAGTATATCTGTTGTCTTCGAAATATGGTTAAAGTACTGCTAAATATTTATGTTAAACTAAAATAACTTAAAATTAACTTATAATGTAGTATTGAATAACACTAGAGTTCAGATTTTAATCCAGTACTTTACATGTGATTTAAAATGCTAGTCAACATCAAAATAACTTTTTGGAAGCAAACATAATGGTTTAAAAAATTACTTTAAAGGAAAACTTTTGATTTTACATTATTACAATGTGCACTTATTTAAAATGAACTCTAGTGTGTTAGAAATGTGACCCTGGACCACAAAACCAGTCATAAGGGTAAATTTTTTAAAATTGAGGTTTATACATTATCTGAAATCTGAATAAATAAGCTTTCCACTGTTGCATAGTTTGTTAGGATAGGACAATATTTGGCCGATATACAACTATTTGAAAATCTGTAATCTGAGGGTGCGAAACAATGAAAATATTGACAACATTGCCTTTAAATTTGTGCAAAGGAAGTTCTTAGCAATGCATATTAATGCATATTAATTATTAAAAAATTAAGTTTTGATATATTTACAAAGTATCATTATGGAGCATGATCTTTACTTAATATCTTAACGATTTTCGGCATTAAAAAATAGATTTTTGGCTATTGCTATAAAATATACCTGTGCTACTTAAGGTTTTGTGGTCCAGGTTCACAATTAGTCTTTTTATATACACTTAAGAAGCCATTAATATTATATATATGCACATTTAATACAAACAAGTGCACTTATTTTTCACAAGGGTATATAAATGCATTTTGTCGCCTTGGAATTATTAGGTTCTATCTGACTTTTTTGTCAAAATTTAGTTATTCACATATACTAATTCTGTGACAACTTATGTAATTATGTGATGTTTCTTTTGTACGCTGTGTACATTTTTTTTAGAAAACAAAAAAAGGGCTCTATCAATAGAAGTCTATGGAACCCAAAAACTTTGAAGCTCAATATCTCAAAACTGCTCAGAATGCAGATAGACCCTTAGAATTCCAATGTGGCGATTTGTTTGATTTTGTTTGTTAATTGTGATCATAAATGTCTGCATTAACAAATTTATATGAATTATACACTCTAGGACAAGAGATTGGGCTACAGCCTCGTCATGACATTGTGACGTTTGTGATCTCTGATGGAGAATCAGGGCCATTTTCGTCCTGTTGCAGTGACAGAGCCACTGTATTCAACGCACAAACACCTGAAGTACAGAACGCCCTGCCTGTCTATGACCTTAATATCACTGTTTACCCTGTGGACAACCAACCACCATCTATTGCTGTTGGTAATGGCAACACATTTCTTCCTGATGTTAGAATAAATGTTGTATTTATATTTATGGCTGAAACAGAGTCTCAGTCAAAGAGTTTTGCTTTAAATACACTTAAGTGGCCTTTTATTTCATTAACATTGCATTATCTGCAAGTAAAGTATTTTCAAAATTTACATTTAGGATTCGAAGTACTACAAGTGAACATTCAATATAATTAAGAGCACCTCTTTTTCAGAAGATACTTAAAGCATCTTTTCTCACATCAGGAGAGCTGTTTATGGTGGACGAGGGAGGGTCAGCCTCCATTACTGTCACCCATCTGAGAATTGAAGACCAAGACTCTGCTCCAGAGGACCTTAACTTCATTCTGGTTGCTCCACCACAGTTTGGATACATAGAAAACATCCTGCCCAGTCCAGGATTTGAAAAGAGCAACATGGGAATCAGTATTGGTGAGTCAGTTCTACTATGAATCTAAAAGCTGCTGTTGTAAAACATTGCTTTGGTTTATACTGTATATGTTGATTATATTGGAGTCTGTGCTGAAATAACAATGTTTTTTTTTTTGTTTGTTTTTCCCACATTCAGCTTCTTTCACCTACAGGGATGTGTTGAATGGACACATTAACTATGTCCAGTCTAGACACCAGAGGATGGAGCCCACCACTGACCAGCTCATGCTGCACGTGTCTGACGGGAAACAGCAGTCCTCTTCAGTCCCATTTTACATCATCATTCGTCCAACCAATGATGAGATTCCAGACTTCCTGGCCAGAAACATCACGGTCAGTCAGAGAGTAATCATACACAGCTAACAGGGAATGTTTTCAGAGTACCGGCTAACATTCTAATAAGGTTCTCTCAGAGTTTTGACTTGTTCTAGGAACATTAAAGCGGTCATCGGATGCCCATTTTCTACAAATTGATATAATTCTTTAGCATCTTATTGAGAAGTCTATAACAGACTTTGGTTAAAATTTCTCAATGGTAGTGTAAAAAACACTCTTTTTACCTTGTCAAAATCAGCCCTTTTTAGAGCGAGCTATTCTGTTGCATGTTCCTTTAAGTGCTAATGAGCTCTGCTCGCCCTGCCCCTCTCTGCAGTGGGATGCCGAGCTGTAATGTTTACTTTAGCCGCATTTAGACGTGTTTAGCTGTGAAACTTGCTAACTAGCACATTATTAAGAAAGGCCATTTGCAAAAATGGATAAAAAAAACCTTATACTCACATCTGCTGTGGGTGAAGCTGCATCACAAATGATTTGCACGAACATAGACGCATATGTAGATCGGGATCGGCGCTTTCCTTTCAAAAACTAAAGTAACATTATCCTCTGCATCTTCAGCGGCTCAGATGTCGGGAGTAAATGACTGCTGCTATGTTCATTATTACATCCAACAACAGAACATTTTTGTCTTCCCCTGCACCTGAGTCACACAATGGTGATCGGAGTCAGACTGTTTCAGCTCAATGAGGGTGAGTTTAAGGTAAGGCGCTCATGTCAGTCAACTATCATGGGATGGGCCTCTGTCTGTGTATTGTCACACAGACAAGAAGCTGAGAATGACCTGATTTTAAAAAGGGGATATTACTTTTAAAGATTAAAAAATACCACTGGGTGGATTTATATCATTGTAGGGTGGTTGTGTACACAAACTGCCAACACACATTAATGTGCAAACAACGTGGAAAAGTGAGTTTTGCATCCGATGACCCCTTTAATAGAAATGTTCATTCAAAGTTCTCTGGTCTTTGGTCAATGTTCTCCAACCATTAACTGAAATGTATCATTTTTAAAAATGTTACTTCTGTTAGAATGTTCACATGACATTCGAAAGTAACATTCCCATAATCAGATAAAATGTTCAATTTTTAAAACGTTTAAAAAAACTGGATGTTTCGAACATTTAGAGAACATTCGGAAATAAAACAAATGGCAATGTTAGCATTAGCAACACATTCTTAGAACATTTGTAACTGAATTAAGCAATTAGGTTTCTGTGGTTATACATTTGGCATGATCTTTTAAACTGTAATCAGTTCAGGTGTGATGACCAGTGTTTGTCTTTTAGGTTCGGGAGGGAGACATGAAAGAGTTGGATCCATCTATAATCAGTGCAGTGGATCTTGATGTTCCCAGAGACCGTTTAACGATCAGCATAGTCCAGCAGCCTCAGCACGGCTCTATCATGAGTGTGCCACACGGCAATGATGTGACACATTACAAACGTGGATCTGAGATCCCTGTGAAGCACTTCACCATGGACGACCTCAGGAACGGTACTGCAAAAAAGATCCCCCCTTCCCCACATATAAATCCAATTGTATAGTCTACATTAAAAACTAAAAAAAAAAAATATATAACTCTATTTCAATATATTTTGAAATGTAATTTATTTCTGTGATGGCACAGCTGAATTTTCAGCACCATTACTTCAGTCTACAGTGTCACATGATCCTTCAGAAATCATTCTAATATGTTGATTTGCTGCTCAAGAAACATTTCTGATTATTATTTATTTAAAAAACAGTTGTGTTGCTTCTTCTATTTGTCTAAACCGTTATACATTTTTCATTCAATAAAAAGTGTAAAATAACAGCAATAATTTAAAATAGAAAACTTATGTCATTGTAAATGTTTTTATTGTCACTTTTAATCAATTTAATGCATAATTCCTCGATCAATTATAAGCATATATCAACAATGAAGTTTCTTTGTGTTACTCTGTCCTCAGGCATGACTCTGATGTACATGCACGATGACTCTGAGAGTGAGCAGGATGGATTTATTGTTCAGCTCTCTGACGGAAAGCACCAGCTCCAGAAACATGTGCGAGTCAAAGTGCTGCCTGTCAATGATGAGGAGCCACAGATTATACGGTAACTGTAAATGAATGTCATTGCAGCAAATCATGCTTTCCTGTTGTCCATTGAAGATTTAGACATTTGTATAGAAACCAGTCATAAGGTTAATTTTTTTAATTGAAATTTCAAAATTCAAGATAAAAATTTCCATACTGTAGATGTATGGTTTGTTAGGATAGGACAATATTTGGCCAAGATACAACTATTTGAATATTTGTAATCTAAGGGTGCAAAAATCTAAATATTGAGAAAATCAAAAGCCTTTAAAGCTGTCCAAATGAAGTTCTTAGCAATGCATATTACGTATTAAAAATTAAGTTTTGATATATTTGCAGTAAGAAACTTACAAAATATCTTCATGGAATATTATCTTTTCTTAATGTCTTAATGATTTTTGACCCATACAATGTATTGTTGGCTATTGCTACAAATATACCCGTGCTACTGAAGACGAAGGTTTTGTGGTTCAGGGTCACATATGTGACCCTGGACCACAAAACCAGTCATAAGGTTAAATTTTACAAAACTGAGTTGTATACATCACATGAAAGCTCAATAAATAAGCTTTCTATTGATGTATGGTTTGTTAGGATAGGACAATATTTGGCCGAGATACATCTATTTGAAAATCTGGAATCTGAGGGTGCAAAAAATTCAAAATACTGAGAAAATCACCTTTAAAGTTCTCCAAATTAAGTTCTTAACAATGCATATTACTAATCAAAAATTACATTTTGATATATTTATAGTAGGAATTTTACACAAAAATCTTCATGGAACATGATCTTTACTTAATTTCCTAATGATTTTTGGCATAAAAGAAAAATCAATAAATTTGACCCATACAATGTATTTTTGGCTATTGCTACAAATATACCCCAGCGACTTAAGACTGGTTTTGTGGTCCAGGGTCACATATTATTATGGATCACTGACTACACAATACATTCAAACCATCTTAAATGAAATCTTGAAGACATTATAGCCATTATTGCTTATTTAAGTTGCTTTGGATCCTCAGGAACACTGGGATTGAGATGGAGGCTGGAGAGTCCAGGCTGATCTCCAGTGCTGTTCTCAGCGCTCACGACAAAGACACTCCTTCTTCTGACATCATTTATGTGTTTGAGAGCGTACCGAGTCATGGTGTCATTCAGATGAAGGTCAGTTTACTCAATCTGCAGTCAGAAAAATATCAAATATACTTTTATATTTGAAAATAAATGTAGCAGTTATTACTGTTGCTGTAGGTGAGTTTGTTTCTTCATTGGAAAAGAAAATCCCAGATCCCAAGTTCATCACTTGCTCACCAATGAATCGTCTGCAGTGAATGGGTGCCGTCAGAATAAGTCAAAACAGCTGAGCTGATAAAAAAACAAACATGGAAACCGTTTTGTTTCTTACAAACACGCAGCTTTTAATTTCACAAGATATTAACTGATGGACTGGAATGGTGTGGATTACTTGTGGATTATTGTGATGGTTTTTATTAGCTGTTTGGACTCTTATTCTGACATCACCCTTTCACTGCAGTGGATCCATTGGTGAGCAAGTGATGCAATGCTACATTTCTGACATGTTTGTCTGCTGTTCCTCAGGTAGGCACAGACTGGGTTTCTGTATTAGCTGGAATGAACTGCTCTCAGCAGGTTTTGGATATGAACCTGTTACGTTACCTTCACACCGGTCATCCTGGAGCAGCCGCTACTGACTTTTTTGTCTTCCACCTGTTGGATGGCAAGAACCGGTCTCCTGCACAGCACTTTCACATTGCAGTCAAAGAACTGGAGAAAGGTGGGCTGCTGCTTTAATCTCATGCTTGCATTTTGAGTAGGTGTATTTGCATTATTTAATTTTTCTGTTTATTTGGATAAACAAGTATATTTTACAAGAAAATTCATTCAAATTAACATTTGTTACTTGCCATTTATTTGTAATCATGAGTGGAATTTTCATTAAATTTTACTGTAAGTACTTGATATGACTGTATTTTTGTGATGATATGCATATTATTATAAACAAGAGTTATGAACAAATTGTCCAAATTTGTTCAAGTCTGTTTTGTGCTTTTCTTCAGGAGACATAGCATTGTTCCTGAAGCCTGTGAGGACGAGTCGTGGGGAGCGTGTGATCCTCACCACGGATGTCTTGCTGGCTGTAGATGGCACTGACAAGCCAGAAGAGCTGCTGTATGTGATCACTGTACCTCCAGCACATGGACATGTGGAGTACATCAAACACACCGGAGTGCAAATCCAATCGTTCAGTCAGCTGGACGTAGCAGCAAACCTGGTGTGTTACAGACATGACAACAGAGCCACTGCACCTAAAGAGACCCTGCAGTAAGGACTCAATTCAAAGACATTATATAATATATTAATTAAGATTTTAAATCATGTAAAAAAAATTACCATAAAATTTTTCAGTCATATTTCACCCTACAATCAAAAATAAATGATAAAAACCTATATTTATATAATATTTATTATATATATAAAAAGAAGCCTGTTTTAGCAACATACACGTACCAGTCAAATGTTTTTGAACAGTAAGATTTTTAATGTTTTTTAAAGAAGTCTCTTTTGCTCACCAAGCCTGCATTTATTTGAAATGCAGAAATATTCAATAATAATAAGTACAGCAAATACAATAAAAACAGTTAAATATTTTTACTATTTAAAATAACTATTTTAAAATGTAATTTATTCCTGTGACCAAAGCAAAATTTTCAGCATCATTACTCCAGTCTTCAGTGTCACATGATCCTTCAGAAATCGTTCTAATATGCTGATTTGCATGCAGGAATAAATTACATTTTAAAATATGTTTTGACATTGTATTCAGTTTAATTAATTATTAAATATATGGATACCTTTAATGTAATATTAATATAAAATTATTCCATTTATCCATAGGTTTATAGTCAGCAATGGCATATCAACTCGCAATGGGACCCTGGAGATCCTAGTGGAGATGACTGATAAGGTTCTGCCCACACTAGTGCATAACACCGGCCTACGGGTTCCTCAGGGCTCCACCATGACTTTGACACCTGATGCCTTATTCCTGTCTGATCCTGACAGTCCACACACTGCCTTGAGATACAGGGTGCTGCAGCCACCCCAGTATGGCCAGCTGCTGTTGAAAGGGCAGCTGCTGGTCGCTGGTAGTAATTTCACCCAGCAGAATATTCACGATTTGGATGTTGCATACAGACACTCTGGAGGAGCTTCTCAGATCGATCGCTTCAGATTCACAGCCTCCGACAGCACAGGGAGAGGCTTCCTGCTGGACGGAAAAGTGCAAACAGAGCCTGTCTTCTTTACACTGCAAGTTAGTTACAATGTCTTAGCACTTTTCATCATACAGCTTTACAGAAAGTCACACTGTTTTGTCTGTGTTTTAGAGATCAACCGAAGAGGAAGTTTTAGGGTTGGGTGATATGATGATATATAATCATGATACAGGTTGTCCTCCAGATTATAAGGACTTTAATCCTGTCATCATCTTCTAATACTGCTATGATTGTGTGTGTGTCTTTCTGCCACAGATTGAAGCTCTAGACAGCGCTGCTCCGCAGATTGCAGTACTGGAAACGCTGTGGAAAGTTGAGATCCTCAAAGATGGTCGTTACGGGATCTTCATTTCCTCTAGAGAGCTTAAGGCTCAGGATCTGAACTCAGCAGATGTTGATCTGATCTATCACATCCTCAGAGTGCCGTACTTTGGGTACTTGGAAAATTATACAACTGGTGAGAGATCTATCTATCTATCTGTCTGTCTGTCTGTCTGTTTCTGTGTGTCTAGCCGTCTTATCTACCTGTCTGTCTGTCTGTCTGTCTGTCTGTCTGTTTCTGTGTGTCTAGCCGTCTTATCTACCTGTCTGTCTGTCTGTCTGTCTGTCTGTCTGTCTGTTTCTGTGTGTCTAGCCGTCTTATCTACCTGTCTGTCTGTCTGTCTGTCTGTTTCTGTGTGTCTAGCAGTCTTATCTACCTGTCTGTCTGTCTGTCTGTCTGTCTGTCTGTTTCTGTGTGTCTAGCCGTCTTATCTACCTGTCTGTCTGTCTGTCTGTCTGTTTCTGTGTGTCTAGCAGTCTTATCTACCTGTCTGTCTGTCTGTCTGTCTGTCTGTCTGTTTCTGTGTGTCTAGCCGTCTTATCTACCTGTCTGTCTGTCTGTCTGTTTCTGTGTGTCTAGCAGTCTTATCTACCTGTCTGTCTGTCTGTCTGTCTGTCTGTCTGTCTGTCTGTCTGTCTGTCTGTCTGTTTCTGTGTGTCTAGCAGTCTTATCTACCTGTCTGTCTGTCTGTCTGTCTGTCTGTCTGTCTGTCTGTCTGTCTGTTTCTGTGTGTCTAGCCGTCTTATCTACCTGTCTGTCTGTCTGTCTGTCTGTCTGTCTGTCTGTCTGTCTGTTTCTGTGTGTCTAGCAGTCTTATCTACCTGTCTGTCTGTCTGTCTGTCTGTCTGTCTGTTTCTGTGTGTCTAGCAGTCTTATCTACCTGTCTGTCTGTCTGTCTGTCTGTCTGTCTGTCTGTCTGTCTGTCTGTTTCTGTGTGTCTAGCCGTCTTATCTACCTGTCTGTCTGTCTGTCTGTCTGTCTGTCTGTCTGTCTGTCTGTCTGTCTGTTTCTGTGTGTCTAGCAGTCTTATCTACCTGTCTGTCTGTCTGTCTGTCTGTTTCTGTGTGTCTAGCCGTCTTATCTACCTGTCTGTCTGTCTGTCTGTCTGTCTGTCTGTCTGTCTGTCTGTTTCTGTGTGTCTAGCAGTCTTATCTACCTGTCTGTCTGTCTGTCTGTCTGTCTGTTTCTGTGTGTCTAGCCGTCTTATCTACCTGTCTGTCTGTCTGTCTGTTTCTGTGTGTCTAGCAGTCTTATCTACCTGTCTGTCTGTCTGTCTGTTTCTGTGTGTCTAGCCGTCTTATCTACCTGTCTGTCTGTCTGTCTGTCTGTCTGTCTGTCTGTCTGTCTGTTTCTGTGTGTCTAGCAGTCTTATCTACCTGTCTGTCTGTCTGTCTGTCTGTCTGTCTGTCTGTCTGTTTCTGTGTGTCTAGCAGTCTTATCTACCTGTCTGTTTGTCTCTGTCTGGCAGTCTTATCTACCTCTATGTCTGGCAGTCTTATCTACCTGTCTGTCTGGCAGTCTTATGTACCTGTCTGTCTGTGTTAATGTCATCATGTGTAATGTTTGCCATGTCTGTAGGTGAGTTTGTGAGGCAGCGTTTCTCTCAGAGGGACCTGAACAGAAGGAATATTGTCTACATCATAAACTCTGCTCAGGACACTTTAACTGACAGTCTGGAGTTTGCTGTTTCTGATGCACTGGGAAACAACGGAGCCTCTCACAAGTAAACCTTTGGCTTTGTTTTTTGTTTTCACTGTTGTTCAATTTTCATCGATTCATATCATCTTTAAATCACCATTTCCTATAGCAATATGTATTTGCGAGTATTTGTTCATGTTTAACGGAGCATTGCATCTCTACACATACACTTGGATGACGTATTGTTTGTGTATATATTCTTCCCTTTGTCAGGTTGGAGTTCAGCTGGGCCAGTGTGCAGCTGACCAGCACTGAGTATGTAGTATGTGAGAGTCAAGGGTCAGTCTCACTGACCATCCAGAGGAAGGGAAATGTGCAGGATTCATCTTACGTGACTGTACAGGTAAAATTTAGTTTGTTTTTGTTTATTTCTTTGGTTTTTATTCTTCTGTGAAAATCATTTTTTATTTACTCATCATTGCCCATAGGTAAAAGAACTAACAGCATCTGCTGGAAAAGACTTTATACCGACTTCATCTTTGATTCAGTTTGACCCAGGTATTATTTTTTGGAATCTAGCCTTTCATACAAATAAAAAATATGAAAATGAAATGCAGCAAAATACAGAAGCTAATTCAATACTTTATTCAATGCTAGCAAAACCTCAAACGGTGTCTTTTTCCAGGGATGGTCAGTCGAGTATGGAAAGTAGAGATTGTTCAGGACTCTTTAGAGGAAGCTGATGAGAAATTTGAGGTTAACCTGGTGTCTCCAGTGGGCGCAGTGCTGAAACACAACTCAAAAGCCACCATTTTCATAAAGGACACAAATGGTTAGTGCAAAATGTAAAGAAGACCACAATTTTGGTGAACTATTCTTTAATGAAAAGAGCAAAAATTGTGATGAAACATCCCAGGTTATGTTTGTAGTAAGATGATTTGTTGGCTGTTTGTAAAGGGCAGTGCAGTGAGAGTCGGTTTAAAGCAGACACTGGCCTTCAGGGTCAAGAGGTGCAGCCGGGGCCGTACCCTCAACACGGCTCCATCCAGGTGGAGACATTACCTTTCTCTCAGAGCTACATCAGAGGAGACGGTGATATAATAGTTCAAGCTCCCACTGCGACAAAGAAAAGACTGAGAGTCATTGGGAATGGGAAAGTAGTAAGTATTAATTCCACACTATTACAGCATTTATTATTGTAATGTTGAATTCAACTTTATTTTTTATATTTTCATAGTTTAAGTTGATGTTTTAGTCATTTAATTTAATATGCTTTTGATATTTCTTTTTGGCCTTAATGTATTTTCTTTTAGATTTTAGCTATTAACATTAATATTTTAATTTTAGTCTACTTTCACGTAACAAAAGCCATTTTTAACAGTTTAATTTCAGTTTATACACACACACTGTATATCAGTGTTTTATACGATTGCATTATACTATTGTAATATTTATTAATATTTAGATTGTTTTAGCTTTTAATTTTATACTTAGCTTTATTTCACTTAACAAAAAACATTTTTAATAGTTTTATGTTTTAGTTTATTTCAGTTTTAATTTTTGTAGTTTTAACATTTGTCCAGACAATATTTATTTATATCTAAATTTTATTCGAAATATATTTTTATTTCATGATAATACAAATATTTTAAATTTTGTATTTATTCCGAACTATTACAGCAGTTATTATAAATTTGAGTTCAACTCAAATTATGAAAGTATAAAAATAATGTTATGTACTTTTGATATTTCTATATCTTTTCCATTTTAGCAATTTATATTTATATTTTATTTAATTTTAGTCTAATTTCACCTAACAAAAGCCATTTTTAACAGCTTAATTTTAGTGTATATATATATATATATATATATATATATATACACACACACAGACTGTATATCAGTGTTTTTTTTAGTTTTTTATACTATTACATTATACTGTTGTTATATTTATTAATATTTAGATTTTTTTAGCTTTTAATTTTATACTTAGCTTTTTTTTCTTAACAAAAACAAATTTTAATAGTTTTATTTATGTTTTAGTTTATTTCAGTTTTGCCCAGTCTGCCCAGACAATTTTGTTTATCTAAATTGTCATGATAATACAAATATTAAAAAATACAAATAATTCCGTACTATTACAGCATTTATTATTATAATGTTGAGTTCAACTCAAATTATGAAAATATAAAAATAATTTTGTTATGTGTTTTTGATATTTTTATTTAGCCTTTTTTTCTATTTTAGCAATGTTAGTACTTATGTTATTGCAGTTAGTTATATTTATTAAATTTAATCTAAATGTCAAGTTTATTTTTTAGTTTTACAGTAGTTCATGTAATATTTAAATTAATATTATAATAATCTTTATATTTTTATTTTAGTTAATTTGAGCCTAATTTCACTTAACAAAAGCCATTTTAACAGGTTAATTTCAGTTTATATATATATACACACACACACACACAGTGTATATCAGTGTTTTTTAATTACATTATACTATTGTAATATTTATTAATATTTAGATTGTTTTAGCTTTTAATTTTATACTTTGCTTTTTTAAAATAGTTTTATGTTCTAGTTTATTTAGTTTAATTTATAAATTAATTTCTGCAATTTTAACATTTGCCCAGACAACATTTATTTAATCTAAAATTTTTTCGAAATATATTTTTATTTCATGATAATACAAATATTATAAAATAGTATAACTTCCATACTATTACATAAATTATTATTATAATGTTGAGTTAAACTTTATTTTTATATTTTCATAATTTGAATTGATGTTTTGAAATTTGTTATGCACTTTTGATATTCTATTTAGCCTTAATGTATTTTCTTTTCAATTTTACCAATGTTAGTACTTGTTATTTCAGTTAGTTATATTTATTCAAATTAATCTCATTTTCAAGTTTATGTTTTAGTCTGTAATGTAATATTTATATTTATTTAATTTCAACTTTATTTCAGATAACAAAACAATTTTAATAGTTTTAGTTTACAGTATTTCATGTAATATTTAAGTTTGTAATAATTTGTAATAATCTTTATATTTTAATTTTAAAATATATATATTTTTTATATTTAAATTTTAATAGTTTTATTCATCTTTTAGTTTATTTCAGTTTTAATTTTTGTAATTTTCACATTTGCTCACAACATTTATTAAATACAATTTTATTTTTAGTTCATGAACACTTTCACTTTCTTCCACAGGTTCAGCCTTCTGAAACCATGCGTGAAGGATCTGATGTCATTTACAAAGTAAGCAGAATAAAACAACTGTAGTAGAGCAGATTTTACTAGATATATCCGTGTTATGTCCAAAAACATTTTTTTTAATATAAAATCACAGATGATTCACTTTATTAATATCATATTAATATTATAGTATCATGGTCTCATATCGATGGCTGTTGAGGAGGACAGTGCAGATTTAAAGAGTGACAGAAAGGCACGGGTTCAGGTGACCAGCTGGGGGCAGCAGCGCTCTCCTCTTGACAGGACAAAACCACAGCAAACCATCCCACTTGCAAACACCAGAGCCTTACAGCATGTTCTGACTCAGGTAAGAGATGTGTATGTGTCTGGAAATGGTCAGATCAGTGTCATTTTTTGCAAATAAACCCACCTTTTTGGTTGTATCTCTCCCTAGCCTACTTCCAAACCCTGCACTCCAGAGCTCACTGGCTTTCTGCATTACAATGAGAGCTCAGCTCAGCTGTTTCGCTGTAATGGGGACTCCTGGAGACCCTGGACACCGAATAATGAGGTCATTACCATTATGCTGTTTAATATTTAGAAGTCATGATGACTAGGCGGTGATTTGAATGTTTTCTGATCTTTTCTGCACTCATCTAGACTGTGAAAGCACAGAAATGTCCTCGAGGATGGACATACCACAGCAACTACTGTTACATACTGAGCAAAGAGCACAAAGCCACATGGAGTGCCGCGGCAAGGGCCTGCAGAGAGAAGTGAGACTGACCAAATGCTAAATAAAAACATTATCAGTTGTGAGTAGCTGTGACTGACTTAATACTTGTTTCTTCAAGCTACAATGGAAACCTGGTCAGTGTTTCGTCAAAGGGAGACATGGACTGGCTGTGGGACTTTGCTGAAAGAAAACCCTTTTGGATTGGTAACTTTTTATTTTTATTTTACCCAGTCAAGGCAGTTTTAATTTTTTTTAATTAAAACAGTTTATTATGTACAATGGTGTTTTAGTGCCAATGATTAAAGTCATAATATTTTAGGAATAAAGTCGAAATTATGAGAATAAAGTCAAAATGCTTCTAGAACATTTTGACCTTATTCTCATAAATCTGACTTTGTTGTCGAAATATTTTGACTTTATTCTGGTAATTTCAAGTTCATTCTCAAAATATTTCGACTTTATTTGTGAATTATTCTGACTTTAATCTCATAATCGCATATTTTTAACGTGGCACTAAAACACCGTCATAATTATGGAACCTAGTTTCTGCCACTAAATGAAAAAATAAAAAGGTAAATGTGACTTATTTTCTCACAATTTTGAGTTTACATGTCTTCAGTTCTTACTTTTTTTCTGAGAATTGCAATAGAAACTCACAATTGCAAATAAATTTGGAATGGCAAGATATAAAGTCAAAATGGTGACTTTTTTTTTCAGAAGCTGCAATAACTTCAGTTGCAATAATCTTTTTTCTTATTCAGCAGTGGAGACAAGCTTTCATTGTTCACTGAACCATTAGACAAAATATTTTGCAAAGATAAAAAAAAAGTTTGCATTTGTCTTTTCTTGAGAATCATATTTATTACATCAGGCTTTTATGGCTCATATAGTATGATATAGTGAGAATGTGGAGCTAATAATCAAGGAGGAAAAAAGTCTGCAATTTGGTGCATTTCCGATATTAATATGGCCAAAAAGTACAATTCTGATAGCTTGTAATGTAAATTAATGGCATCTTTATAACAGTTTAACAGGCTACTTGCATAAAACGCACACAGATATGTCTTAGTAACATGATATTGCTTAATTTTATGATCAAAGCTCTGTAGTTTCAAAACATAAAATTAAATGTAATACAGTGATGATTGACAGATATACAAATAAACGATCATTTGTGATACTTATATTTGAACATTATATTTAAAAAAATATATACATGGGTAATCAAATGAAGTTTTTTCAGTCCAGTAAGTGTTAAAATATTACTAACAATATAAAAGTTATATTTTATATACTAAATTTCACAGTAAAATGCGTAAATCACGATCTAAAGGGTTTACAAGTAGAGATGCACCGATCTGGATTTTGGGGGCCGATCACCGATCACCGATCACCAAAAGCAGTATCTGCCGATCCCGATATTACCGATCACAGCGTCAAATCCATAAATTCTTCAATATTGTTGTCTCATGTACAAACATTGACATTGTATTATTAGTATAAAAAGTAGGAAATGAGAAAGTATCATGAATTGACCAGTTTTATTGCAGGCTGAGGCAAATTTCAATATTGAACACTCTCAAGACTCTCAGACAACTTGGACTCAGCTTACATAGAGTAAGTGTTGCTTACTATCTTAAACTGTCTTTTGGCAGTAATTATGTACAACACAACATTTCACTCTTTTAGAGCTGACACAATTTGTAAACTATGAACCTTAGTTTTTCTGTGGAAAAAGTTAAATCTAATAAAAGAGTTAAATCTTAAAATAAAAAAATGATTGTGCAAAACACACATGTGCACCATAATAAACATTTAACTCTCAGGAGGCTCTTTCTTAAAATCACAATTTAGAGTTTAGCAACAAGCTTTTTGTGGAAAAATAAAATAAATATGCCATACATATGCATATACACATACATATACATATACAGGGTGCAATTTGTGAAAAAAAAACAGAAGGGGGGATGCTTTTAGAAACTTTTTTTTCTCTCTCCATAGGGAGAGGTTGACCAAACTGTTACTGTAATCTGTTAACAACGCGCATTATACCCGTCTTTTTAGACAAGAACCAGATAATGAGTGTCAGGTCATGCATTTTTTTTAATATGACAGAAGCTGTATTATGTGATCACAATTTAATAAAAACATTGTATTAATAGTAATGGTTTAATTTCAAACAACGAATACATTTTATAGAGAAGGTGAGCAAAGTATCAACGGAGCTTTTTGGAAACTCAGAATCAGTAAACCACTGCGTCGCAAAAAGATTCACTGTTTTGAAGTGCTCCAATCGGATCGCGAATCATTTGATTCAGTACGTTCAACTTCAAAGCGCGTATGGCGAATCATTTGATTTAGACGCCTTTAAAGCGCTTATTGCAAATAATTTGATTTAGATCGGGACGTAGGAGCGGCTTCGCGGGACGTTTTATCCCCACCGTGGATAAAAATAATTCAGCAGAGGCAGGGATGCATAGACCAGAGGGGAGGAAATCCCCTCACCGGCGACGTCATCTTCAGTGTTAATGCGTTGTAGAGACAGCCGCGCCCATTAGGAGACCCTAGTCTGAGAAGTGGGAATGCGTGCTCTGGCGGCTGTTTGTTGTTGTAAACGTCATCTGATCGGCCTGCTCTGATCTATTTTGAGAACTCCGATCAAAACCGATAGCGCCCCTATCGGTCGATTGCGATCGGATGCCGATCGATCGGTGCATCTCTATTTACAAGTATGTTTTATTTACAATTTTGGGGCCTTTGAGTATCAGTCATGATACAGTACCCCCTTGTCATCCAAGATGTTCATGTCTTTCTGTCTTCAGTCAAAAAGAAATGAAGGTTTTTAAGTAAAACAGTCCAGGATTTTTCTCCATATGTTGGACTTCAATGGTGGCCAGTGGGATGAAGTTGCAGTTTCAAAAGGCTCTACATATTCCCAGCTGAGGAATAAGGGTCTTATCTAACAAAATGATCAGTCGTTTTCTTAAAAAAAAAAAAAAAAACATGTTGGAAAGATCACACGCAGTTATTTCTTCATTTGTGTACTTTGGTTTATAAAGGTAAGGTAGGATGAAAACGCCATCTCATTTTCTTCTCCAACTTTAATATCGTCTGACATCGTTATTATTTGCTTTTTATTACATGGAATGTCTGGATACTGGATTCTGATTGGCTGGCAGGTGTGCAGTAAAACCGTTTAATGCACAGGTAGTTCCAAGTCAGTTTAATCACCGTTCTATATTAATGCGCTGCTTTAATTGATGCACGCAAAAGCACACACAGAGAGAGAGAGAGAGAGAGAGAGAGAGAGAGAGGTCGGAGATCGCATTGTGCTGCGCACATACATAAACTTCTTGTCAGCGTTTGCCTGCGATCCTTATTAAAGTAGCATAGATACTAGATCGTTACATTATATTCCTCAGCAACGGGGTGGTAAAACTGCTGTTTTTGAATGAATTATTGTTTGTAGAGAGAGACGCACAGCATGCAGGCAGGTAACGTTACGTACACACACAACTGTCATCTCTCTTGCCTTTACACTCTCTCTTGGTCGATCGATAATCTGCTGAAACAAATGCTATATTTCATTCAAATAAATGTGATTTTACCGGACTATTTAATCTCTGAGTCTGATTTGAAGCGGGCAGAATGCTAGAGCTGCGTGTCATAACTGACGAAAATAACCGTCTTTTTTATCCATTCAGACAAATTTTGCGCTGCAAATATCAATCCTAGTTTTAATTTGTCTAACGTTATAACCATGGAATAAGCGGGATAATCAACGGCTTGCCGTGCGTTAAAGGATTTAAAATGCACTTCGCGGAGGCAACCACAAAAAACCGTTGATTATCCCTTACGTAAACAATGGGTCGGTACTTCCACCTACGTCACACATGCACGGTTACATAATGCGTGAGGTTGCGCTAGTGCAAAATGAACATTTTGTGTTTGAAAAGTATATAAATAATAATTTATTTTAGTAAATGACAATTTTCACTAGATAAGATGATTATTCCTCGGCTGGGATCGTGTTAGAGACCTATGAAGCTGCGCTAAAACTGCATTTTTAACCTTCAGTTTGTTGGCCACCATTGAACACTTCACTATATGGAGAAAAATCCTGGAATGTTTTCCTCAAAAACCTTCATTTCTTTTTGACTGAAGACAGAAAGACATGAGCATCTCGGATGAAACAAGGGTAAGTAAATTATCAGGATTTTTTTATGATGGAAGTGAACTAATCCTTTAAACCTGAACTCATGGCAGGTCTGAATGATGGTGACAGTAAAGGCCGCTGGGAGTGGGCGGGTGGAGAGCCTGTCACTTACACCAACTGGAGGCGGAGTCCTCCTAAAAACAAGAAGAAGGGAACCAGGAGATGCGTCCTGGTCTGGAGGAAGACGAAATGGCAGATACGAGACTGCAAGAATGGAAAGGGACACCGCTATGTGTGTCACGTTAAAATGTGAGTTCAGTCACAGCTCCACAGTGCTTCACATAACCTGAGGACACTACATCTTTACTACTTAGTGCTCATGTTTATCATGATGTGAGTGTGCTGTAATGCTGTTTGTTGTCTACTTATGCACTTCAGACTCTATCTGTCAGGAAAAAAACAAACAGAACAGACCACATTAAAGGAGAAGTTCACTTCTAGAACAAAAATGTACAGATAATGTACTCACCCCCTTGTCATCCAAGATGTTCATGTCTTTCTTTCTTCAGTCATGAAGAAATAGTTTTTTGAGGAATACATTTCAGGGTTTCTTTCCATATTCAATGGTGTCCCTGAGTTTGAACTTCCAAAATGTAGTTTAACTCCTTCATCTCTGTGGCATACTTTAGATTTTTTTTTTTTTAACTGATTTTGGATTTTTTATTTGATTTTGAATTCAACAGAGCACCCTACTCACATACATTGGAAGAAAATGGAAAGAAATAGTCTAATTTCACACAGAAGTAGTAATCAGAGCATAAATGTGATTATACATGTTTGCTTGTTCACAAAAGTAATTTCTATCATCATGATAATTATTCTCTGTAACGTGTTCGATCAGTGAAATAAAACAATCACATTTTGGAGAAGGAGAGCTTTCATTTGATATATGACGCATCTATGTTTGGTAAGTTTGAGCGATATACAGTGCCTTGCAAAAGTATTCACACCCCTTCACTTTTTTCACATTTTATTTTGTTGCAGCATTATGTTAAACGGCTTTAAATTACTTTTTTTCCACATCTCATACACCATAATGACAAAGCACAAAACAGGTTTGTAACAACTTTGCAAATGTATTAGAAATAAAAAAACTGAAAAGATCCCGTTGCATAAGTATTCATACCCTTTTCTGGGACATTCGAAATTTAGCTCAGGAGCGTTCATATTGCTTCTAGATGTTACTACACTTCGAGTGGAGATAAACTGTGGCAAATTCATTTGAATGAGTCTGATTTAGAAAGGCACCCACCTCTCAGAAAAGGTCTAACAGCTGAAAATGCATATCAGAGCAAAAACCAAGTCCTGAGGTCAAGATAACTGCCTGTAGAGCTCAGTGACAGACTTGTGTTAAGGCAATGATCTGGGGAAGAGTTCAGAAAAAAATCTGCTGCATTGAAGGTTCACAGAAGCATGTAGCCTCCATTATCCCTAATGGAAGAGGATTGGAACAACTAGGACTCTAGAAAATGTCTGCTAGCCCCCATCCAAGCTGACAAGCTGAGAGGTGAAAAGGTGAGGCAAAGAATGGCAGATAATTGTCAAATGCAGATGTGCAAAGCTTGTCACATCAGACCCAAAAAGACTTGAGGCTGTAAAGGTGCTTCAAATATGTACTGAGTTAAGGGTATGAATACTTATGCAATGTACTCATTTCAGTGTTTTATTTTTAATAAATCTGTAAAATTTGCAGAGCTGAAGAGGTTAAATGCAGCTTCAAAGGGCTCTAAACGATCCCAGCCGAGGAAGAAGAGTCTTATCTAGCAAAACCAGTTATTTTCTAAAAAAAAAAAAGACAAAAAAAAAGACAATTGATATACTTTTTAACCTAAAACACTAGTCTTGTCTAGCTCTGCCTGAACTCTGTATTCCAGTTCATAGTTTCAGGAGAAAGTAATTATATGCATGTTGAAAATTGCATTATATCCTCCAGCTTCAAAATCATCATACATTGCCATTTTATGGCACTTTTTTTTTTTTTCTGTTAAAGGCGTTTTGCATGTTCATATTGTAAACACTGTGTTGGTACTTCTGCAGCAATGTAGGACAATTTTATAGTTGGAAGTTCAAACTCAGGGGCACCATAGAAGTCCATTATATGGAGAGAAATCCTGAAATGTTTTCCTCAAAAAACTATTTCTTTCTGACTGAAGAAAGAAAGACATGAGCATCTTGGATGAGGGGGTGAGTACATTATCTGTCAATGTTTGTTCTGGAAGTGAACTACTCCTTTAACAGCTGCTGTCAACTCACTGTTTCTTTGCCCAAGTGGCAAAGATCACAAAACATCTTCTCTAACTCAGAGGACTGTCATGTGTTATAGTGTAAATGTAATATATGCTACTCAATGTTATCTGTATGATATGTATTTATTACTGTACGTGCTCTGTATGTTACGGGACTGGGATCTTTTAGATTTTGTAGCTAAGATGTTTATATTAGTTTTTTTTTCTAGTTGAATAATGAAAACTGTAAATGCAGTCATGCAAAGATCACTACTTTAGAATAAACATTTCTGACATGTTAATAACGTCTGAAATTATTTTGATTTGTATGCAAATTATTACTATTAATGGTGTCTGAGATTGAATATACGTCCCCAAAAATATTCTAAACTCTCAGATGTGGTAAAGCATAAATCTTAAAATAAATAGTATACTATATATGGAGCCAAGGTTTATATTTGGGCCAAAGACGTTATGTCCACATCAAAAGAAATGTACAAAAGTGATTTTATGTCCAAAGAAAGCACATTAAATGTAAGCAAAGTGTCTGCTTTTAAGGTTTTAAATACATATTTGGAGACTAAAATGTCAAAATTTGGTTGAAATAATTTCACACCGTCATTCAGTGTTACGATATTTATGTGAAAATTCAAACAACATGCTTATTCTGTCTTGTACATATTAAAATATATGTATAGGAGCATATACAATTTTATTGTGTTTTAAATGAGTAAAATGATTCTTACTGACAAATGGGCAAAAACTAGGATAGTGGCACATAAAAAAAAATGTAGAATTTTAACTGATTAGTATTTGGGGTGAAAGTAATTCATCTTTCAATATGTCATAAATTGATTTTTGTTGTAAATATGCCTGACGAGATTGTTACACTGAATGACATTTTAGTGTGTCTTCTGTAAATTAGGGAAAAATGCAAGATATGTATGTTTTGCTCAGAAAAACCAAAACAAAAATGCAATTAAATTGAGAAAACCTGTTACATTTTTTTTTTTTTTTTTTTTTGGAAAAACAACAATTTAAAGCAGTATTACACATAGTTTTTATGCTTAAACCCTTTTTCGTCTTTGACCCAAGTATACACTTTAATAAGCTTTTTTTCAAATTTTTGTGAAGACATTTATAATGTTCCAAAAGTTTTTTTTTTATTCACCAAATAATTCTAAAAAAAAAGGATCATTCCAAAAAAATCAGAATATTAGAATGATTTCTGAAGGATCATGTGACACTAAAGACTGGAGTAATGATGCTGGAAAATCAGACTTTCATTACAGAAATTAATTACATTTTAAATTATATTCAATTAAAAAGCAGTTCTTTTAGATTGTAATATTTTGTCACAATATTACTATTTTTACTGTATTTTTAAAACAAATAAATGCAGACTTGGTGAGCAGAAGAGGCTTATTTCAAAAACATTAAACTCATAACTTTTGAATAGCAGTCCAAATATTCACAAAATACGCAAGTTTGTTATGCTTAAATAAATCAGTTTATTAAAAGCTCTTAACCAAAATGAACTAGAATATTACAAAAGAATTGAAAAAGTTAACATTGTACAGATAAAAACACCTTTATCCCATCTTTACGTACAAAATAAGGCACTGTTCAGTGTTCTGCCAAACAATATACAAAACATTATCATACAAATAAAGACAAAATGTACAACTTGTCTTGTTCCAAATATGAAAAGAAACAGATTTTGATGTACCCAAATAAAGTCAAATTCCACTTTGGAAATACAGACAACTTAAGTGTCTTTTCTATCACTTCTGTGCACACTGGTCGAAAACGGAGCTGTCAACATGATAAAAGGGGACTTGATAATAAAACAAGAAATATCACACACCTAAACCAACAACAAAAAAGGCCATCAAACATTAAGCGTAATTTTGCTTTTCAAAGCAGTTCTTGTTAAACAGTTTAGCAGCTTCACCTTCTGAAAATACAATCAAAACCCTTAGCAGCTCCTCGCTCCACAAAACAAAACGTTAAGCTATTTCAGAGAAAATCAGAAGCAGCGAACAGAAAGGCATCCCTCCAAACTAAAGCACTTTAATCATATATAGAGGGTATTTTAGGGCAAGCTGTCATTCTTATTTTTTCAGTTTTGCTAGTTTTGTTAGTCTTAAGTTTCTTAACATCAAATCTCCTTAAGCCTATGGAGTGTTTGGGATTTTTTTCTTTTAACATTTATGCAGAATTGTTCTCTTTTGGCTTGAAAATGTGCAAATTCGATGTCCGATACTGCCACACACTCTGTGTTTGAATGCGTACTACACAAACACATGTTAAGGAGAAGGCCGTCGAACGTTCACTGATCCAGAGCGCCGTGAACGTGTGAGATCTGCTGTCAGAGAAAGCCGTGTTCATCCAGTCCTTTCACAGACACTGGGTTCCATTTAGCGGTGCTTTTATTACTGGAAGCATAAACTGAAAAACAAACAGAGAAACTCAATTAGCATACATGTGAAACATATTATCAGACTAATGAAAGTCCAAGTTCATTTTAAGGAGAATCTTGCCTAGCTTAATAACAGTAATGCTAGAAATTAGTCACCAATGATACAAAAATATTTGCATCAAAATATTCCTAATTTTGGCCAATGATCATGTTACATGACCTTTTGAAAAAGCCATATGATAATAATATTAATACATATCCATACATATGGACACACGCAAGTATATCAATTCAAATTATACTTAATCTGGTAGGCTATTTTTTATAATTATGTATTTATGACGTAATTTAAAAAGTATATACCTTAAAACACATGAAAACAACTAAACTTTTTTAAAACAAAACAAAAAAAGTCAAAATTGCAAAAAAAAACCTTGAAATTGTGAGGGGAAAAAAGTCAGAGTTACAAGAAAAATGTCAGAATTGTAAGATACAAAGTCACATTTGCAAGTAAAAAATTATTATCTTGCAATTCTGACTATTTCTTACAAAAAGTCAGAATTACGAGAAAATTGTGTCAGATTTGTAAAAAAAAAAAATAGTGCAAAAAAAGTCAATTGCAAGTTTTTATCTTGCAATTTTGACTAATTTCTCACAAGTGTGACTGTATAACACAATTCTGACTTTACCTCACAATTCTGAAAAAAAAAAGGTCAGAATTGTGAGAAAAAGTCAGAATTATGTAAAAAAAAAAAAAAAAAAAAGTCAGAATTGTGAGTTTGTATCTTGCAATTCTGACTTTATTTCTCACAATTGCGAGTTAATATCTCAATTCTGAGAAAAAGTCAGAATTGCGAGATATAAACTTCAAATTGCAAGAATAAAGCCAGAATTAATGAGACAAACTCGAGAAGTCAGAATTGTTTTCATCTCGTAATTCTTACTTTTTCTCTCAATTGCAAGTTTATATCTCACAATTCTGACTTGATTTTTTTTTCAGACTGAAAAGTCAAAATTGCAATATACACTTGAAATTGTGAGGAAAAAAAGTCAGAGTTATAAGAAAAGTCAGAATTGTAAGATACAAAGTTGTATTTGCAAGAAAAAAAAATTGAATTATCTCACAATTCTGACTTTATTTCTCACAATTGTGAGTTTATATCACACAATTTTGACTTTACAACTTGCAAAATTGTAAGAAAAAAGTCAGAATTATTATTGTAGTATTGCGAGAAAAAAAGTCCAAATAGTGAGATACTAACTCGCATTTGTGAGGGGCAAAAAAGTAGAATTTTGAGTTATCTTGCAATTTTGACTTTTATTTCTCGCAAGTGTGACTTTGTATAACACAATTCTGACTTTACCTCACAATTCTGAAAAAAAGGTCGGAATTGTGAAAAAAAGTCAGAATTGTGAGTTTGTATCTTGCAATTCTGACTTTATTTCTCACAATTGCAAGTTAATATCTCAATTCTGAGAAAAAGTCAGAATTGCGAGATATAAACTTCAAATTGCAAGAATAAAGTCAGAATTAATGAGACAAACTCGAGAAGTCAGAATTGTTTTCATCTCGTAATTCTTACTTTTTCTCTCAATTGCAAGTTTATATCTCACAATTCTGACTTGATTTTTTTTTTCCAGACTGAAAAGTCAAAATTGCAATATACACTTGAAATTGTGAGGAAAAAAAGTCAGAGTTATAAGAAAAGTCAGAATTGTAAGATACAAAGTCGTATTTGCAAGAAATTTTTTTTTCAGTATCTCACAATTCTGACTTTATTTCTCCCAATTGTGAGTTTATATCACACAATTTTGACTTTACAACTTGCAAAATTGTAAGAAAAAAGTCAGAATTATTATTGTATTATTGCGAGAAAAAAAGTCCAAATAGTGAGATACTAACTCGCATTTGTGAGGGAAAAAAAAGTAGAATTTCGAGTTATCTTGCAATTTTGACTTTTATTTCTCGCAAGTGTGACTTTGTATAACACAATTCTGAGAAAAAAAGAGTTTTTAATCAAGCAACTCTGACTTTATTTCTCACAATTGCAAGTTTATCTCTTACAATTCTAAGAAAGATGTCAGAATTGTGAGATATAAACTTCAAAATGCACAAATAAAGTCAGAATCGTCCGAAAAGTCAGAAATGCGAGGAAAAAAATTGTGAACTTCTCACAGTTCTGACTTTATAACTCGCAATTGCGAAAAACGTGAAATTTCAAGAAAAAGTCATAATTGTGAGAAAAACTATTTTAATTGTACGTTTTTATCTCGCAATTCTGACTTTGTAACTCGCAATTAAAATTTTTACCCTCACAGTTCGGACTTTATTGTAATTGATTTTTCTTGCAATTGCAAATTTATATCTCGCAATTATGACTTTTTTCTCCGAATCGCATGATATAAGTTCATAATTCAGATTTTTTACTTGCAAAGTTTATATCTCACAATTCTGACTTTTTTCTCCGAATTTTTTCTCAGAGTCGCATGATATAAACTCTATAATAATTCTGACTTTTTATTTGCAATTGCGAGTTTATATCCTGCAACTGGATTTTTTTTTCTCTGAATTGTTTCTAATTGCAAGATAAAAACTCACAATTCTGACTTTTTTCCCCCCTCAGAAACGCTAGTTTGTATCTTGTAATTCTGACTTTTTTCTCATAATTCCAAGTTTATATCTTGCAATTCGGACTTTTTTCCTCAGAATTGTGAAACATCTCAATTCAGATTTTTTTTTTAATCATAATTCTTTTTTTCTAGCAATTGCAATTTTTTTCAGAATTGCATGCTATAAACTTTTTTCACAATTGTGAGTTAGAAAGTCCAATTATGAGGGCCAAAATAAAAGACCTGATATGTTCTCAGAACTGAGTTTTATAAGTCGCAACTAAAAAAGTCAGAATTGCAAGAAAAGTGTTAAAACTGTGAGATATAAGATCAGAATTGACCTAACTATTTATTGTCTTTAGTGGCGGAAACAAGCTTCCATAAAACTTTGAGTTTTAATTTATTAAGCCCTTTAATTAACTTTTTTTTTTTAAATGACTGCATCCCCAACTATGACTGAAACAATGTGTATCAGAGTCGGTTGTTACCTGGCAGAGGCATGGCTCTGGTGTGCTGCGGCGCCTGTGTTTCAGAAAGAGCCGGCGACAGTCTTTCCCCATAATCACTTTCACCAGACGAGGTGTGATCTCCGGCTCTAGAGTCCGCCATCACATACAGACCAGGTCTCTTTTTGTGATACTTGGCACGGTACGTGTCCGTCATGCAGCCGTCCACAGAGAAATACGTGCTGGGAATGACGGGAGAGCCCACCACAGGTTTGGGAAAGCTGGAGAACTTCTCCTCACCCTCACTCGCCGACAGATCATTCCTGTCCTGATCGGAGGAGCCGGACTTGGAGCTCGTGTCCGACGAGATCGTGTGAGATTCAGACGAGTTCTCCAGCCACTTCTGCAGGACGGTTTGGGACAGGGCCGAGCCGTTTCGAGGAAGACGTTGAGGGCTGTGAGGACTCAGGCCGAGTGGTTTGGGGGGCAGTGGCGGAGCGGCGGCGTGAGGTCGAGTCCGAGAGGGAACCTGAGGAGGAACGTCAGAGCGTGATGAAGAATCCTCCTGCTCCGAGAAAGGACCGGCGAGATCGTCTGAGCTGTTCCACTCCGAACTGCTGGTCTTGGTGAAACAGGGAGAGCTGGGGTTCCCGTTTACCACATATACTCGCTCTACCTCGGTCTTCCCCATCCTTTCTTTTGCAGGGTTGAATCGAAAAGCTTGTCTTCTGCAGGAGGAAACACACATAGACTTGTAATATCTACCTCATACTGGCCCATATTTCCTTTTTGAAAAAGAAGTGCACTTAAGAGTGAACGTGCACTTGTGGCGTACATCAAATCGAAAAAGTATATATGTGACCCTGGACCACAACACCAGGCATAAGGTTAAATTTTACAAAACTGAGATGTATGCATCCATATGACAGTTCAATAAATAAGCTTTCTATTGATGTATGGTTTGTTAGGATAGGACAATATTTGGCCGAGATACATCTATTTGAAAATCTGGAATCTGAGGGTGCAAAAAAATCAAAATACTGAGAAAATCACCTTTAAAGTTGTCCAAATTAAGTTCTTAATGCATATTACTAATCAAAAATTACGTTTTGATATATTTATAGTTGTAATTTTGCAAAAAATCTTCATGGAACGTGATCTTTACTCAATTTCCTAATGATTTTTGGCATAAAAGAAAAATCAATAATTTTGACCCATACCATGTATTTTTTGGCTATTGCTACAAATATACCCCAGCGACTTAAGACTGGTTTTGTTGGTCCAGGGTCACCCATATATATATATATATATATATATTAGTGGTGGGCCGTTATCGGCGTTAACGTGCTGCGTTAACGTGAGACTCATATCGCGCGATAAAAAAAATATCGCCGTTAATCTATTCTCAAAGTTGGGTTGGGAGCTGGGTCTAAACTACGCAAGATATGATGACTTTCACCTTGATATTTTAGCGCGGATGACGTATATCTAGTTGAATTGCACTGTAGGGGGCGAGAACAAGTCTTCAACTTCTGTGAAATTACCACATCAAATGAGACGCGCAGACATGGATGCAGCTATGAAGCCGCTTCAGGGCAGGTGCCCCAGTGAAAATCTGCTGTGGCCCAGTAAAATCTCAAATTTGAGTTATAATTTACTTTGATAATCCCGAAATAAAGACATTAAACTATATGCAACAACTGAATTGACGCTTCTAAAAGCAACGCAGTTTATTGGAAGACTATGCACGCAGATAGGCTATCCATACCCGCGCGCCTGTGTATTTTACGGGAACGCGCACGTCGTACAGCCTTTTGCGCAGAAGTACTTGGTTACACAAGTTTGTATAGTTAATTGTGTTGTAAATGCAATTGTCAAGCAGTTTGTAATGCATTTTGGAAACAGGAGATGAGCGCCTGATCTAATGCGCCACCTGGCTTGAGAAACCCGTTCTCAAAGACTTACTTTTAGTCATTATTTGGGTAGCACACATATTCTGAATGCCTTCAGCAGAATTTAAATTAGCCATTTTAATCTAGATTAATCTAGATTAATTTCAAGATTTAATCTAGATTAATCTAGATTAAAAAAATTAATCTATGCCCACCCCTAATATATATATATATATAGATAGTGACTTAAAAAGAGACATTTTCATGATGGTTTCTTAACACACTTTGTAATAAGTTTTACGTTTTATATGTGTATATAATGGATATATATACACACTACCAGTCAAAAGTTTTTGAACAGTAAGATTTTTAATGTTCTTTAAGTAAAGCTCTTCTGCTCACCAAGCTTGCATTTATTTAATCCAAAGTACAGCAAAAATTTTGAAATATTTTTACTATTTAAAATAATGCTTTTCTATTTGAATATATTTTAAAATGTAATTTATTCCTGTGATTTCAAAGCTGAATTTTTAGCATCATTCAGGGCTCCTGCAGATATGAACAAGTGAAATTTAAGACTTTTTAAGACCTTTTTAATACCACCTTATATCAAATTTAAGACCTAAACCTGTAATGGAAAGAGATATTATATTACATGCATATGTAATATTTAATGTGTTTAATGTAAAAAGTAAACAAAATTTCATGGCTGTCATAAATTAAATTTATTACTACGATATACAGTGAACTTTTCATATCAGCAGATACTATTCCACACAAAATATCCCCATAAAAGTACCACTAGAATTATCTGATGTAAAAAAAAATTCTGAAGCAATATTTTCATCAGTGCTCCATTAGCTTTTACATCTTAAATCTGCATATTTGATTTACCTTTATAAGGCCTTTTTTTTTTTTTTTTTTACTTTTGAAATGTATGCATTACCTTTGAAATTTATTTTACGAATTTATCAATAAATTCTAAATGGCTGTTAGCAGTGAGATTACACAATTTACACTGCAAAATTAAAAGTGAGATTAATATTTTAAATACATTTATTGATTTATAAATATATAAATTAGAAATGTTATATAAATACTGCGATTCTGTCTGACGACGCAGTAACTTCCACAGAGGGAGAAAAAAATCTACAGTTGTTAGCAACTGGCCTTAGCCAAGCCCTATATTCAGTTTTTTCAAGCTAAGTATCGCTAAACTTGCACTTCCCCATAGCTAAAAAGTTAAATCCATTTTACTTCTGCGGTACAATCCGAGAGAGACTCGCACCAATAACAGAAAGCTGATTGGCTATTGCATGCTGGTCTCATTTGTAGTTTAAATACAGCAAATTATATTGGGAATAGTGAAATAAAGAACTACAACACCACGGAAACAACCAAAAGAGAATTTAAATGAGCATTAGAGGTAGCGTTACATGGACATCGGAAAAATAAGACCTGTGTAAATGCTAGAACAGCGAATTTAAGACTTTTTAAGGCCTAAAATTTAGATTTTTTAATTTTAGACTTTTTAAGACCCCGCGGGAACCTACACCAGTCACATGATCCGTCAGAAATCATTCTAATCTGATATGCTGCTCCAAAAATACTTATTATTATGTTGAGAACAGCTGAGTAACATTATGCATGTTTTATCATCACTTTTGGTCAATTTACAGCATCCTTGCTAAATAAAAAAAAGTATTAATTTCTATCATTTCTTTCCCCAAAAATAAAAATGATACTGACTCCAAGCTTTTGAATAGTATAGTGTATGTTACAAAAGCTTTTTTTTTTTTTAATTTCAGATAAATGCTGATCCTTGGATCTTTCTATTTATCAAAGAATCCTGTTTTAAATATGGATAATACCAATAAAAAATGTTTCTTGAACAGCAAATCAGCATATTAGAATGATTTCTGTAGACGCCGATCACAGCAATACATTACATTTGAAAATATATTCAAACAGAATAAATCTTACTTTAAATAGTAAAAAATATTTCAAACTTTTACTGTTTTTGCTGTACTTTGGATTAAATGCAGGCTTTGTGACATCAAAAATCTTACTGTTCAAACCCTTTTGACTGGTAGTGTATTTCATATTAATTCATTATTCAATTATTAGATTAGATTGTGATTGATGTTTCTAAATAATTATCTATCTATTAAGTAATTATAAAAAGTATATATCCCTAAAACAATACAATCACACATCAATGTTCCATTTTTTGATAAAAAGTAATATTATTAAATATTATTGTAATTAAAAATGACATGTTTTTAATTTTAATATACTTTAAAATATAATTTATTTCTGATGCAAAGCTGAAATTTCATCAGCCATTACTCCAGTCTTCAGTGTCACAAGAAGATTCAGAAATAATTTGAATAATCTGATTTATTTATATTTATCATCAGTGTTGGAAAAAGTTGTGCTGCTTAATATTCTTTATAATATTCTAATATTCTTAAGATTCTTTGATGAACAAAACATTGAAAAGAATAGCTTTTATTCATGTGACATTGAAGACTGGAGTAATGGAGTAAAAAATCAGCTTTGCATCACAGGAGTAAATTAGATTTTAAAGTATATTAAAATGCAAAACCACTATTTTAAATTGCATTAACATTTTCACAATGTTACAATATTAATCAAATCAATTTAACCTTGATAAGCAGAAAAGTCTCCTTTAAAAACACACATATATATAATATTTTAGTCTAATTCCCAAATTTCAGTACACTGTATTTATGGTTTATACATCTGAATATGGAAAGTATAAATAAATAGCATGAGAAAAATTCAAAGCATCATGCATTCATATTTTCAAATAACGTACCTTGGAATAAGAGGACTCATGGAATGATCATGTGCTTTCTTTTGGTTGTCACCTAAAAGATAAACAGTTAAAAATAGTTATCTTTAATGTAGAGTTGCATTTGCATGCATTATTTTTTTAGTTTGTACTAATAAAATGCACATATACACATCTCAAACATTTCTGCATTGAAAGACCAAATCTCTAGACACAGACTGAGGCCGATTTCTGCCTGATATGTGACCGTGGGCGAGTGCAGACGTGTTATGTAAGGGGTCGGGGCTGGGGTTTTGTGTGGGTTCAGTGAGGATGTGTCTCAGTGGGGTCTCTGGCGGGCAGCGCTCAGCGGGCGGCTCTTGGCCTGTCTAAAGCACACAAGTCCAGAGAGAAGAGGCCCAGACTGGGCTATCCGGTTCAAACCGGCTTGTTAACAATGAGCTCGAGGGGTAACGCCATCATAAAAGTGTCTGTGCCAAGTGGGCAGTGAGTCTAAGGAGAGAACGGCAAAGCTTTCAATGTGTTGCTGTAGAGACCAAACCTTTAAATCTGAGCTGCTGTCAGGTGGACTGTGGGACGTATGACTACACAGATGCATGCTGGGAATGCATTCACATGCAACGGTGCATAAAAGTGTCAGGAAAAAAAGCAACAACTACAGTCTTTATTAGTGCGGCTTTTTATTTCAAAGATTTTAGGAAATCAAAAACATCATTAGTGGATTTTATATAGTGTACTCCTGACTAAATCATTTTAGCATTAAAAAACAAACTAAAAAACACTTCTTCTTCTGAACACAGACATGATTACCAGTCAAAAGTTTTTGAACTGAAGGATTTTTAAAATGTTTTTTTAAAGTTTCTTCTGCTCACCAAGCCTGCATTTATTTGACCTGAAGTACAGCAAAAGCAGTACAATTGTAAAATATTTGTACTATTTAAAATAACTGTTTTCTATTTAAATATATTTTAAAATGTCATTTATTTGCTGTGGTTTCAAAGCTAAATTTTCAGCACCATTACTCCAGTCTTCAGGGTCACATGATCCTTCAGAAATCATTCTAATATGCTGATTTGCTGTTCAAGAAATATTTTATTATTATTATTATTATTATTATTATTAATATTTAAAACAGTTGAGTGCATTTTTTTTTTCAGAATTCTTTTATGAATAGAAAGATCTAAAGATCAGCATTTATCAGAAATCATTATAAACTATACCTTTTAAAAGCTTGGAATCAGTATATAAATTAATACTTTTATGTAGCAAGGATGCTTTAAATTGATCAAAAGTGAAGACATTTATAATGTTACAAAGATTTCTATTTCAGATCAATTCTGTTCTTCTGAACTTTCTACTCATCAAAGAAACCTGAAAAAATTATACTCAGCTGTTTTTAACCTAATAATAATAATAATAATAATAATAATAATAATAATAATAAATGTTTTCTGAGCAGCTAATCAGAATATTAGAATGATTTCTGAAGGATCATGTGACACTGAAGACTGGAGTAATGATGCTAAAAATTCAGCTTTGAAACCACAGAAATATATTACATTTTACAATATATCCAAATAGAAACAGTTATTTAAAATATAAAAAATATTTTACAAATTTATTTATTTTTTGCTGTACTTTGGATCAAATAAATGCAAGCTCAGTGAGCAGAAAACACTTCTTTAAAAAACATGAAAAATGTCACTTTTGACTGGAAGTGTACATATACATAAGTGTTTAATAAATGAATGCGTTCTCATTTTATTAAAATAATTGTCTCTCTTCTCTCACTATTACTAAATAAGTAATATTATTACCCTTTTATATGCATGTATAAAAAAATATAAAAATAAAATTAAAATATTATAATTCTTTTTTTTTTTTTTTTTACATGCATACATTTTTTTTCTATTAAGGTATCTTAATGTTTCCTGCTCTGAATTCTTATTTATACAGGAAACACTAGAGGGCACTACAGATGAACATTTCACTTTACTGGGTCTACAAGTCAGTCATGAGGATTTCAGATTTTTCAGATTTCAGAGCCATACTTTGATCGCAACTTTAAAAACACTACAAAAATGTGAAACTGAACTGAACCAATTTCCATTTACTTGAATAACGCAGACTTTCAATGTAAAACAAAGATCAGCAACAGAATACAACATAAGAGAAAGCTTAATTCCTTAATTAGTCCTACACTTCCTTGGTATCATGGGACATTGTTTCGTCTTTGCATCTGAGTACAGTCACTGCCCTGATGTCAAGCCCCCTGAGATTCAGTGTGTGTATGTGTGTGTGTGTGTGTGTGTGTGTGTGTGTGTGTGTGTGTGTGTGTGTGTGTGTGTGTGTATCCGTACACATCGCCTTTCCCTCCTTCTGTTATTTTTTTTTCCTCCCCAGCGCATTAACAGCTAAATCCCTTTGGCTAGCATGCAATTATGAGAGGATTGGACTTTAGACCCCATTTTCTGTTTTTTCAAGCCTGTCGTGTTTAAGCTGCTAAGCCTCATGAGAAGAACCTCCGTTTGATGGCCATGACTTGCAATGCTGGAGTAACGTCATTGCAATGATGATGAAGAGTAAATAAAAATCTGACCATTTTTTTTATATATATCATTATCAGAACAATTATTATCAGAACTAAACCTAAAGCCATATAAAAAAGTTTTTTAACAGAAACAAAATAAATCAATGTATTAACAAATTAATAAATAAATAAAAAATTAAATATTACTCTTATCTCATTAAAATAAAAAAATAAACTATACAGACATATTTAAATAAATAAATAAATACATAAATATACCTATAAAATAGTGTCTTATTGGTACTAAAATGCCTATTTTAGTATGAGTATATTTGCTTATTTTAAATAATAAAAATAAATGTAATAAATAGATAAATAAAATATTACTCTAATCGCAATAAAATAAACATTTATAAAAATATATATAGACATATTAATTATAAGTATATACACACACATAAAATAGTGTATTTTTGGTACTAAAATAACTAATTTACTATAAGCATATTAGCTTTTTAACAGAAATAATAAACAAATAAATGTATATATATATATATATATATATATATATATATATATATATATATATATATATATATATATATATATATATATATAAACATACATAAACATATTTAAATAAATAATAATAGTACACATTTATTTAAGCTCTTCTTAACCGAAATAAAAATAAATTAATGTAAGAAATAAATATATTTTTTTAAATCTTTTTTATCTTATGTTTTTATCTAACTAAAATAACAATTAATCAAAATACTATATCGACATTTAAATACTATATATAAATATATAAAATAGTGTCTTATTGGTACTAAAATGACTATTTTAGCATAAGTATATTTGTTAAGCTTTCTAACAGGAATAAAAAAGAAATAAATTTAATAGATGTAAATAAAAATGAACTATTATCTCACTAAAATAAAAATTAATCATAAAAACTATAGACATATTTAAATTAATAATAATAGCACGTTTATTTGTTAAGCTTCTAAATAAAAAAATACATTAATGTAAGAAATTAAAAAATAAATAAATTAAAATTAAACATTTGTCTTTTTATCTCACCACAATAATAATTAATCAAAATGCTATATTGACATTAAAATGCTATATGTGACCCTGGACCAGAAAACCAGTCATAAGGTTAAATTTTACAAAACTGAGATGTATACATCATATGCTTTCTATTGATGTATGGTTTGTTAGGATAGGACAATATTTGACTGAGATACATCTATTTGAAAATCTGGAATCTGAGGATGCAAAAAAATCAAAATACTGAGAAAATCACCTTTAAAGTTGTCCAAATTAAGTTCTTAGCAATGCATAGTACTAATCAAAATTTACATTTTTATATGTTTACAGTAGGAATTTTACAAAAAATCTTCATCAAACATGATCTTTACTTAATTTCCTAATGATTTTTGGCATAAAAGAAAAATCAATAATTTTGACCCATACAATGTATTTTTGGCTACTGCTACAAATATACCCCAGCGACTTAAAACAGTGCCTTATTGATACTAAAACTACATTTTACTTCTGTTTTAGTCAGTTTAGTATTTCAACTTTCAGCCAAGGCACACTTTCTAAGTTTTTAATCTAACATTTACATTTGATTCTTTCATCTTTTTAACACAAACTTTTTAATACAATATTTCAGTTATTAACAACAGAACTACATTTATTTGCAAATTTGAAAGTATAAATTAGATCATCACCAGCTGCCTAAAATAATTTTATTTTAACAGGGTTTCTGCAGATATGAACAAGTGAAATTTAAGACTTTTTAAGACCTTTTTAATACCACCTTATATGAAATTTAAGACCGAAACCTGTAATGGAAATAGATATTATATTACATGCATATATGTCATATTTAATGTGTTTAATGTAAAAAGTAAACACAATTTCATGGCTTTCATAAATTAAATTTATTACTACGATATACAGTGAACTTTTCATATCAGCAGATACTATTCCACACAAAATATCCCCATAAAAGTACCACTAGAAATATCTGATGTAAAAAAAAATCTGAAGCAATATTTTCATCAGTGCTCTATTAGCTTTTACATATTAAATCTGCATATTTGATTTACCTTTATAAAGGCCTTTTTTTTTTACTTTTGAAATGTATGCATTACCTTTGAAATTTATTTTATGAATTTATCAATAAATTCTAAATGGCTGTTAGCAGTGAGATTACATAATTTACACTGCAAAATTAAAAGTCAGATTAATGTTTTAAATACATTTATTGATATATAAATAAGAAATGTTGGGTGTGGAGGCATACTTTTAAACACACTAAACTACCAGCAGGTGGCGGTAAGTCACTTCATGAGCGAGTTATTTCAACTGATTCGAGCAAAACGCTGAATCAGAGCAAAACGTTGCTTGGAGAATACTTCTGCTGCGATCCTTGTTTGGAACTATTTTCATTGGTGAAACAGAACAAAACAGTGGAAATATTTTGTCTAATATGTAAGTAACTACTTGTATATTGAGCTAAAATTAATGTAACATTTGTAATTGTGAGAATATTCAGCAAAAAGCTCACTTGGTATATTACTGAACTATATCATGTTATAAATAAACTATACATTTGAAATTTTTACCTCAGTTTGTTTCTTTAGAGTGCTGTTACATTCATTTGTTTTAAAGTATGTCACAAATAGACCAGAAATGCACTATCCATTATCAATTTCTGTTTACGTTGAATGTATTAAAATAGGAATCTTTCTTGCCTTTCGCTGCTTCCCTAGTTGTTTTGGTCACTTCAGTTTTAATAAGGCGGTTTGTTCGGTTGGGCAAGTAAAAAAAAAAAAAACATTTTAAAAGTATCTCGAAGGCTGGCGGTCAGCTAGCTCGACCTATATTTATTATTATTATTATTATTATTGAGAACATTATATACAGAAAAAGGTAGTTTGACCTGTATTCTGCTACTGCGATTCTGTCTGAAGACGCAGTAACTTCCACAGAGGGAGGAAAAAAATCTACAGTTGTTAGCAACTGGCCTTAGCCAAGCCTTATATTCAGTTTTTACAAGCCAAGTATCACTAAACTTGCACTTCCCCAAAGCTAAAAAGTTAAATCCATTTTCCTTCCGCGGTACAATCCAAGAGAGACTCGCGCCAATAACAGAAAGCTGATTGGCTATTGCATGCTGGTCTCATTTGTAGTTTAAATACAGCAAATTATATTTGGAATTGTGAAATAAAGAACTACAACACCATGGAAACAACAAAAAGAGAATTTAAATGAGCTTTAGAGGTAGCGTTACATGGACATTGGAAAAATAAGACCTATGTAAAATTATTTAAGACCTAGAACAGAGAATTTAAGACTTTTTAAGGCCTAAAATTTAGATTTTTAAATTTTAGACTTTTTAAGACTTTTTAAGACCCCGCGGAAACCCTGTTTAAAAGCACTGCCTGACTCATTGTCATAATGTAAAAGCATTGGCTGATTCACAATTATTCAATTAATATTCATGTTCCCCACAGGACATCCTTACACATGAAGAAATGAGCTCATAGATGGCCCTCACAGAAGTAGAGGCAGCGATCAGACTGATGGGTTGGGAGTGTTAAACTTCGGCCGTACGTCAACACTCGACATCTGAGCCAACATGAGATCACTGCCAGCTCAGCACAGACACACACACACACACACACACACACACACACACACACACACACACCTGTTCTCCAATGAATCAAGCCCAAAACAATTCACCAGCACAATCAGATGGACACACGTTATCTCTGAGATGACAATAAGGAGTGTCCAATTAATGCATTACAGCTAAATTAATCAATTTCCATCACCTCTGAAAGGGAATATAACTCCACGGGGAATTTCTTGCCAAGTAATACATGCAAATATACACGAGTATTGATATGCATCACATCAGACAAGACTGAACTAGATCTGTCCACCTGCCCAAAATAGATACAGATGTCTAAGAATAAATATTTTCCACAGTGCAACAGGATCTTTCTTAAATGCAACTTAGAGAAGGTCTCTTCCTGCTATTAATGTGCCATACACGCTACATACACTACCGTTCAAAAGTCTGGGGTCAGTAAGACTTGTAATAGTCTTTAAAGAAGTCTCTTATGCTCATCAAGGCTGCATTTATTTGATTAAAAATACAGAAAAAAACAGTAATATGGCAAAATGTTTTTACACTATAAAACAATGTTTTTTTATTTTATATACTTTAAAATAGAATTTATTCCTGTGATGAAAAGCTGAATTTTTATCAGGTGTTACTGCAGTCTTCAGTGTCACATGATCCTTCAGAAATCATTCTAATATGCTGATTTATTATTGGAATGATCAATGTTGGATAATATCAACAACTATTTTTTGAAACCTGTGATTTTTTTTTTCAGGATTCTTTCATTAATAACTAGTTTATTCAAAATATGAATATTTTATAACAATGTAAATTATCTATTATTAACTTAATACATCCTTGGTGAATAAAAGTATTAATTTCTTTAAAAGAAAGAAAGAAAGAAACAATAAAAATGTACTGACCCCGAACTTTTGAACGGTAGTGTATATATTCATACTTTTACATTGAGTGAAAATATAAGCAAGTATAAGTAATACGGATTAGTGTCAAAAACTTAAAACAACAGGAAAAGTAAATGCATAATAAATTACGGTGACACACACTTATTATTTTTTCCACTCAATTACAGTTTGTTGTAATAACAAGATGTCACTTTATGAGCATTTTACCTGTACTTTTGAGAAAAAAACACATTGTCAAACAGAAACGTAAACGCAGCGACCCATCAAAATAAAAGTTTGGTGTGACTTGACAGAAATATTACTTAAATGTAATGATATTATTCCTAATATTTAAGGAATATTTACCAGAATTTATTTACAAGAAAATTGTAAATACAAAAAAATAAAAATACAAATAATTCTTTATAAAATCGAATTAGTCCTAATACATTAATAAGACACAGATCACAATAAAATTTAATTTAAGAAACATTTTCAATTAATGAAGCTTTCTGATTAATATTTTTAAAGTAACCATTAAATAGAGACTAGAAAAATTCTAAACTGGAAAAACGGAATCCAGCAAAATAAAATGAATTTGGAAAAAAATAAAACAGAATTTGGGATTAAAACTAATTTCACAGGGCACTATTTTTTTCATTTGTGTCCTTGTTTTATTGTGTTTGTCCTTTAGTTTGTTACCCGCATCTGTGTTCATATTATTATTAACAAAGGTAAAATAACAAAAATGAATTAAATCATGATACAAACTGTTATTGTGAAATAAAATTACTACATCATGAAATAAGATTTGGCTTTTTCTGTCATTCTATGTTTCTGTCGTAGTATCGGTTCAGTAGTAGTATTGAGATATTTTAGTCAAGTATTGTATTAGAGTCAAAATTTTGGTATTGTTACAACACGTGTTCAGATCTTCGCAACTTTGACAGAAGCTACAAGGATAAAGCCAAATCTTATTTCATGATATAGTAATTTTATTTCACAATATCAATTTATATCATGATATAGTTAATTTTTTTATTTTATTTTGTTATTAATAATAAGAACATGCAAGTAATAAACTAAAGGATAAATACAATCAAACAAAGACAAAAATGAAATAAATAGTGCCCTATGAAATGTTTTATTAGGGCCCGAGCCCAAAAGGGCGAAGGCCCTATTGTTCTTCTAAGGATTCTTATTAGGGCCCGAGCCCAGAATGGGCGAAGGCCCTCTTGTTTTCCTAAGGATTCTTATTTTTTTTTTTTTTTTTTTTTGTTAACCTTCCGGGCACTTAAGGGGGTCTTAACATGCTCAAAAACTCTTGAAAATTTGCACACATGTCGGAATCTGCGGCCATCAGGACGTCACAGAGGCTGGTACCGGGGCGTGGCAAGGGGACTCTACAGCGCCCCCTGGAATTTTTAGGGCCATATAGCACACATACTTGAACGTACACGTATGAAACTCGGTACACATATAGAACTCATTGAGCTGAACAACTTTTGTACTCTATGTCATTTTCTTAACGCAACAGGAAGTGAGATATTTAGGGCTGTTTAAAAAGCGCATGCTCTGGAATTTAACGTACTCCTCCCAGGATTTCCATACGATTGTCACCAAACTCGGTCAGCATGATCTCAAGACATTGGGGACGCTAAATTGCGAGGGGATTTTTGATATCTCGAACGGTTTGGCCGTGGCAAGGCGACAAAGTTATGGCGAGAAATGAGAAACAGGAAGTGTCTAATAACTGTTGCACACATTGCCTGATTCTGATGAAACTTCACCAGATTGTTCGTTGTATGATGCCGATTCCATAAATGTGACTATTATGAGTCAAAGTTATAGCGCCACCAACTGGTAGCAGGAAGCGTGTCATTTTCAAAATGCGTTGAAATCAGCCTCTTAATTTTACTTGATTTTCTTCAAACTTCATAAAAATAATGTCAAAACACGGCCGATAAGAATATGTAAAGGGTACGATGATAAATCAAATGCTGTTGCCATGGCAACGTGTTAAACTTTAAAATTAGATTCCTGTCTTTTCGAAGCAGATAACATGTTTAGAATTTCATGAAACTCAACACACACATCAATATTAATGATAGTTAGACAATGGCAAAAGGTCATAAATGGGCGTGGAGCAGGCACTCTATAGCGCCATCTTTTGACAAAAGTTGGGGGGTTAGTTTTTCCTACAGTCACCAAACTCTGTACATATATTGTTCTCATCAATCTGGACAACTTTCTAAATCAAACTCATTAGCTAAGACCAACAGGAAGCCGGCTATTTTGATTTGAATGTGGATTTTTGGAAAAATCAGGCTGTAAACAAATTCACACTCCTTCTAAGAATAACAAGGTATTCACACCAAACTTTTTTAACATGAAGAGAAGATTCTGAAGATGTTAAATTGCGAGCGGATTTGGGATATCTTGAACGGTGTTGACGTGGTGATTTTTTAAAAAACATAACCCTAATTTTTTATATCTTTAAAGTGCAGCATCCAAACTCTTTAAAACTTTTTTCACACAGAGATCTAATCATTATGAGCAAGTGCTGGTAATATCATAGTTATTCAAGCTTCTATGAATTAAAGAAAATTAAAAAAAGAAATCAGTAAACTGTTGTCACTGGGCTGACAGTCTGTGTTGACACTAAGAGTGACTGAAGGGGGGAGGGGTGAAAGGGAGAGAGACCAGTGGAACATGCTGTTTTGCTTAAGACCATCTTTGAGGAAGATGCAATTTGCACATTGCACATTGCTGTAGTTTAATCTGCATAAATAAGTCTGAACTTTGAGAGTCTGATCTTTGAGAAAATATAAAGGGTCACGAACTCTTTCATTCTTTGTATATTGCAGTTGTTGTTTTTTATTTATTTTTTACTGAACTGTACCATGAACTTGTCCTATTCAGTCACATAGCAAAAGATTAAGAAAAATACAGCTTTTTAGCATGAGCGATTTATCTTCATTGATAGACATTTATTTTCATAATTAAAATTTTTGATTCAATAAAAAAAAAAACACTAACAATTTCAAGACAAACTTTGACAACAAAACAAACTTTGCTGTTATCTGTTCAAAACATCTGAAAATTGTACCATTTTAAGATGAGTTATATTTATATATCGCCCCATTACAATACCCAGCTTGATTTTTAAAGATATTTTGAAAGAATGAAGCGTTTATTGAGCACTTTATTGTTTATTGTTGTATACCCACATGAACTGTGTTCATGTTCATGTTAATTCACAGTACATACACTATGTTAAAAGATACTAATTTACCTTTAAACAATATATGAGTACTTTTTTAGGTTAATATTAATTAACATTAATAAATGCTTTTTATTATTGTTCATGTTAACAATGTTAACAAATGAAACTGGATGGTAAAGTTGTATATTTAGTGTGTATTTGTCTGTGTGTTGATTTAAAAATGTAACCCTTTCATTTCTGTAAACTTTAAATCCAAACTGGCAGAGGGTTACTGTGAATGCATGTGCCAACTGGGCACCGTTTTCCTAATTGATTCTTAGTTATGTAGCGCTTAAGAGTGATGTCTTATAACAGGAGTCACCTGCAAAGCAATGTCCACACACAAATGGAACAGATAGGTAACGATGACATTTAAACAGAAGTGGTGGACGTAAAGCAAGCAATAATAACATTTTGTTATCATCATGAATTACATGTTCTTATCATCATCCTCAGAATATAGGGAAAATGTTCCCTATATTGTGAACGGCTTTGGGATATCTTGAACGGTGTTGATGTGGTGATTTATGAAAGTAACAATAAAAAAGATGAAGAGTTATTTTCATATATCTTTAAATTGCATTATTCTTACTCATCAAAACTTTTTACATATAAAGAACAAGAAATTCTTAGGAAATACGTGTAGTTTCAAAATGTTATCATGCTCAGAGGCCCCAAAAACATTAAAAGTGTCAAATAAATTCGTCAGATTAAAGCTCTAATACCAGGGATGAACACTAGAGGTCCTCATAAGATAAGGAATCGTTTGACCTCTAATGCTATTTAGCTCATTGTCAGTGTATAGGAATGACAATAATCCATAGAATCAGTTGATTTGTACTGTATTGTCAGTGTAATTTTACATAATTATTTTGTATAGGTGCTTAAAGAGCATTAAAATATTTTTTTTATCTTTTAAGGAAAAATTATGTGATTTAAATACATATATACACTCTCACTGATAGAACAAAGTATCTTATAAGTATGACACTATACTGCTCAGTTCACTTAATTAGAATGAGAAACAAATACAAAAAGGCCAAAAAGTCAACTAAGTTAATATGTATTTATTTTCAATATATTTGTTTATAATTATTTCACAGATGCTTATAGACTATTAAAATAATATTTAAAAATGCTTGTAGACCATAAAACATGGTAACTATTTAAAATAGGGTCCAATACCTACAAAAAAGCCTCTTGGAGCAAAATTTGACACCCAACAGGAAGTCGGTTATTTTTAATTTTCTCAGCAAATTTTGTCATTTTTGCCATTTTCAGGCCTCGTACTTGAACGAACTCCTCCTAGAGATTTATCCGGATTAACGCCAAATTTGCTGAGTGTAATCTAAAGCACTTTGTGACGTTAAATTGCAAAGATCTAGAGTTTTCATTGGAGGGCGTGTCCATAGCGGTCTCGCAAATTTCGATGTTTCGCCATGAAAAAGGAAGTTTCTATAACTCAGGCATACAATGTCCGATCTGTCCCAAACTTCACATGTGTGATAACACTCCTGACCTGAAGACATCTACATTCCCATATTCAGTTATAGTCATAGCGCCACCTGCTGGCAACAGGAAGTGTCATGCTGTACTCTACAACAAACTCCTCCAAGAGATTTATACAGATCAACACTAAAATCGGTCAGTCTAATAAAAAGGCTTTAGTGATGTTAAATTGCAAAGATCTTGAGTTTTCGTTGAAGGGCATGTCCGTGGTGGCCTGACAAAGTTTGATGTTTGGTCATGGACATAGAAGTTGTTATAACTCAGCCATAAAATGTCCAATCTGCCTCAAACTTCACATGTTTGATAAGAGTCCTGGCCTGAAGACATGTTAAGGCCAATATTCAGATATTATCATAGCGCCACCTATTGACAGCAGGATATATCATATCTTGCACTAACTTAAACATACCAAGGTCAATCTGCACCAGACTTCATATGTTTGATGAAAGTGCTGGCCTGAACACATCTACATGTCAATAATCAGTTACAGGCATAGCGCCACCAGCTGGCAGCAGGAGGTTTGGCACATTTAAGTGACTTTGATCTATTTTTCCTACATTTACTGTTTTAAAAGCATAATGCCCACCGTTTGCTGTTTTCCTAAAGCCACCGGTCGGCAGTGAGCCCGGGTGCGAGGGCCCGTTCATCGCTGCTTGCAGCTTTAATTTTTTTTTTTTTTTTTTTTTTTTTTGTTAACCTTCCGGGCACTTAAGGGGGTCTTAACATACTCAAAAACTCTTGAAAATTTGCACACATGTCGGAATCTGCGGCCATCAGGACGCCACAGAGGCTGGTACCGGGGCGTGGCAAGGGGACTCTACAGCGCCCCCTGGAATTTTGAGGGCCATATAGCACACATACTTAAACGTACACATATGAAACTCGGTACACATATAGAACTCATTGAGCTGAACAACTTTTGTACTCTATGTCATTTTCTCAATGCAACAGGAAGTGAGATATTTAGGGCTGTATAAAAAGCGCATGCTCTGGAATTTAACGTACTCCTCCCAGGATTTCCATACGATTGTCACCAAACTCGGTCAGCATGATCTCAAGACATTGGGGACGCTAAATTGCGAGGGGATTTTTGATATCTCGAACGGTTTGGCCGTGGCAAGGCGACAAAGTTATGGCGAGAAATGAGAAACAGGAAGTGTCTAATAACTGTTGCACACATTGCCTGATTCTGATGAAACTTCACCAGATTGTTCGTTGTATGATGCCGATTCCATAAAGGTGACTATTATGAGTCAAAGTTATAGCGCCACCAACTGGCAGCAGGAAGCGTGTCATTTTCAAAATGCTTTGAAATCAGCCTCTTAATTTTACTTGATTTTCTTTAAACTTCATTAAAATCATGTCAAAACACGGCCGATAAGAATATGTAAAGGGGTCGGTGATAAATCAAATGCTGTTGCCATGGCAACGTCTCAAACTTTAAAATTAGATTCCTGTCTTTTCGAGGCAGATAACATGCTTAGAATTTCATGAAACTCAACACACACATCAATATTAATGATAGTTAGACACTGGCAAAAGGTCATAAATGGGCGTGGAGCAGGCACTCTATAGCGCCATCTTTTGACAAAAGTTGGGGGGTTAGTTTTTCCTACAGTCACCAAACTCTGTACATATATTGTTCTCATCAATCTGGACAACTTTCTAAATTAAACTAATTAGCTAACACCAACAGGAAGCCGGCTATTTTGATTTGAATGTGGATTTTTGGAAAAATCAGGCTGTAAACAAATTTATACTCCTCCTAAGAAGAACAAGCTGTTCACACCAAACTTTTTTAACATGGAGAGAAGATTCTGAAGATGTTAAATTGCGAGCGGTTTTGGGATATCTTGAACGGTGTTGACGTGGTGATTTTTTAAAGATGTATAACCGTCATTTTCTATATCTTTAAAGTGCAGCATCTTAACTATTTAAAACTTTTTTCACACAGAGATCTTATCATTCTGAGCAAGTGCTGTAAATATCAATTTAATTCAAGCTTCTACGAATTAAAGAAAATTAAAAAAAGAAATCAGAAGCCTGCTGTCACTCTGCCTTGAGTGTCTGTGTTCAGTCACCATTAAGTGACTGAAGAGAGACTGAAGGGGGAGGGGTGAAAGGGAGAGAGGGAGAGAGAGTAGAACATGCTGTCTTGCTAAAGACCATCTTTGAGGAAAAAATGCACATTGATGTTACATAAATATGTTTGATCTTTGAGAGTCTGATATTTTGAGAAAATATAAAGGGTCACTAAGTCTTTCATTGTTTGTATTTTGCAGTTGTTGTTTTTTTATTTATTTTTTACTGAACTGTACCATGAACTTGTCCTATTCAGTCACATAGCAAAAGATTAAGAAAAATACAACTTTTTAGCATGAGCGGTTTATCTTCATTGATAGACATTTATTTTCATAGTGTTATTTATTGAATATAACATTTTAATTAACAGTTTCAAGACAAACTTTGTCAACAAAACAAACTTTGCTGTTATCTGTTCAAAACATCTGAAAATTTTACCATTTTAGGATCAGTTATATATATATATCGCCCCATTACAATACTCAACTTGATTTTTAAAGATATTTTGAAAGAAAGAAGCGTTTATAGAGCACTTTGTGTATTGCTGTACACCCACATGAACTGTGTTCATGTTCATGTTAATTCACAGTACATAAACTAATGTTAAAATATACTATTTTACCATTAAACAATATATGAATACTTTTTTTAGCTTAATATTAATTAACATTAATAAATACTATTTAATTATTGTTCATGTTAACTAATATAGTTAATGTTAACAAATGAAACTGGTTGGCAATTTTATATATTGTGTGTATGTGTCTGTGTGTTGATTTTAAAGTTTAACCCTTTCAATTCAGTAAACTTTAAATCCAACTGACTGAGGGTTACTGTGAATGCATGTGCCAACTGGGCACCGTTTTCCTAATTGATTCTTTCTTAGTTATGTAGCGCTTAAAAGTGATGTCTTATAACAGGAGTCACCTGCAAAGCAATATCCACACACAAATTGTACAGATAGGTAACGATGACATTAAAGCAGAAGTGGTGGACGTAAAGCAAGCAATAATAACATTTTGTTATCCTCATGAATTACATGTTCTTATCATCATCATCAGAATATAGGGAAAATGTTCCCTATATTGTGAATGGCTTTGGGATATCTTGAACAGTGTTGATGTGGTGATTTATGAAAGTAACAATAAAAAAGATGAAGAGTTATTTTCATATATCTTTAAATTGCATTATTCTAACTCATCAAAACTTTTTACATATAAAGAACAAGAAATTCTTAGGAAATACGTGTAGTTTCAAAATGTTATCATGCTCAGAGGCCCCAAAAACATTAAAAGTGTCATTTAAATTTGTCAGATTAAAGCTCTAATACCAGGGATGAACACTAGAGGTCCTCATAAGATAAGGAATCGTTTGACCTCTAATGCTATTTAGCTCATTCTCAGTGTATAAGAATGACAATAATCCATAGAATCAGTTGATATATACTGTACTGTCAGTGTAATTTTACATAATTATTTTGTATAGGTGCTTAAAGAGCATTAAAATCTTTTTTTTATCTTTTAAGGAAAAATTATATGATTTAAATACATATATACAATCTCACTGGTAGAACAAAAAATCTTATAAGTATGAAACTATACTGCTCAGTTCACTTAATTAGAATGAGAAACAAATACAAAAAGGCCAAAAAAAATCAACTAAGTTAATATGTATTTATTTTTAATATATTTGTTTATAATTATTTCACAGATGCTTATAGATTATTAAAATAATATTTAAAAATGCTTGTAGACCATAAAACATGGTAACTATTTAAAATAGGGTCTCTTTTGTTTACAATGGTTAATGAACTAACAAACACGAACAAACAACGAACAATATATTTGTACTCGATTTTCTTCAAACTTCATCAGAATAATGTAAAAGCCCTGATGCATCAAATGCTGTTGCCATGGCAAATAAATAAAAATAAAAAATACATTCAAATATTTGTTTCCTGTGATATTTAAGGCAGATAGCGTGCTTAGAATTTCATTTTCCATTTTCAATTTTCAATGATTTATTATATATTTAAAGTGTAGCATCCTAACTCTTTGAAACTTTTTTCATACAAATAACTATTCATTCTGATCAAACACAGTTCATTTCATAATTATACAAAACTCCACGAATGAAAGAAAATAAAAAAACATATCTGATCTCACTCTGCTCTGCACTCAATGTGTGTGTTTGTGTGGTAAGTGGTTGAGTGTAAGGAGGGGGGATGGGTGGTAAGAGAAAGAGTCAGAGAGGAGGAGAGACAGTTAGGGTTAGTCCAAAGGGTTACTGTGAATGCATGTGCCAACTGGGCACCGTTTTCCTGATGCTATCGGGATGGCGACTGCGCAGACGGCGAGGGCCCGGTCATCGCTGCTTGCAGCTTTAATTTCCAAATTACGTTTCCCCATTTAGAAGATTTTCTAGACTATTTAATGGTGACATTAAAAAATATTAATCAAAAGGAATGTTAAATTAATTGAAATCATGAAACACAAATTAACAGCAATTTCTGAAATGAAATACGTTTTATTGATAAAATTCTGTAAATCTGTTTTCTATTCATTTTCTGCTTTCCATTTTTAATAGTGTCATTACATTTTAATAATCAAAAGCATGTCAAATTCATTTATTGAGATTAATTAGATTTTATAAAAAATTACTATTACTTATTTCTTAATTTGTGCATTTACAATTTTCTTGTAAATAAATTCTGGTAAATACTTTTTCTGTTAAATATTCCTTAAATATTAGGATTATATAATTACATCAATTAATATTTCTGTCAAGTTAAGCCAAACTTTTATTTTGATGGGTTGCTACCTTTTCATTTCTGCTTGTATATGATAAGAGAATGCTTTTTTTTTTCCAAAAGTGAATGGTAAAATGCTCATGAACTGACTCTCATAGCAATTGTAGAGATTATGTTTATGTATTCATGTACTCATATATTAAGGCAGCAGAGACTGAAAACACCGCAAGTGCTTAGGTATGTGTGTGTGGACACAAAACCTCTCCAAAACCAACTGTCAGGGGTTTGTCTGTTCAACACGCTGAACTTTCAGAAACTCCTGGTGGTCTGACCTTTACAAGCATCTTACGGGATAGACAGCATGAGCAGGACGGGAAAATTGTGAGCACAGCACTGATACTGAACAACACACTGGAGACAATGAGACATTTGCCATTTAGGAGCAGAGAAAACACATCCTGCCAAACAGTTCTTAAAAAACCCCTCTGTAGTGCACTTCTGATCAAACAAGGGCAACGTTCAACTGCACTGTTTACTGAAAGCCTGGGTTGTTAACATGGGATTTGTCGTTTCCTTCCTCGGCAAAGTCAACAAAGGAACAAATCGTTTGACATGAAAGTCACACTTAAGAATGTATGAATTTAAATGCTTTAGATAAAACATTACAAGCGGCATCTACATATTATTATTTTATTGCATGTTTATTTTATTTTAATTTAGTATTTAAAATTTGGTTCTATTTTTTATTTTATTTTATTTCATTTTATTATTTTATTTTAGTGTTTATTTAATTATTTCATATTGTTGTATTATTTATTCCTTTTAATGTTTATTTTATTGTTTATTTTATGTAATTGTATTATTTATTTTATTTGTGTGTTTATTTTTTTATTTCAGCATTTAATTTATTTTATTTTAGTGTTTAAGATTTGGTTCTTTTTTATTTATTTTATTATTTTTATTTTATTTCATTTTATTATTTTATTTTAGTGTTTATTTAATTTTATTTCATATTGCTTTATTATTTATTTCTTTTAGTGTTTATTTTATGGAATTGTATTATTTATTTTATTTTAGTGTTTATTTTATTTTATTTTATTGTATTTTAGTGCTTATATTATTTTAGCGCTTATATTATTTTACCATTTATTTTATTTTATTTTATATTCATTCTATTTTTATTATTTTATTTCATTTTATTGTAGTGTTTATTTTTTAGATTTTATTCTATTTTCATTATTTGTATTATTTTATTTCATTTTATTATTTTATTTTAGTGTTTATTCATTGTTTATTTTTATGTAATTGTATTATTTATTTTATTTGTGTGTTTATTTTATTTCAGCATTTAATTTATTTTATTTTAGTGTTTAAGACTTGGTTCTATTTTTTATTTATTTAATTATTTTTATTTCATTTTATTCCATTTTATTACTTTATTTTAGTGTTTATATCATTTTATTTCATATTGTTTTATTATTTATTTCTTTTAGTGTTTATTTTGTTATGTAATTGTATTTATTTTATTTTAGTGTTTATTTTATTTTAGTATTCATTTTATTTTATTTTAGTGTTTATTTAATTGTATTTTAGTGCTTATATTATTTTAGCATGTATTTTATTTTATTTTAGATTCGTTCTATTTTCATTATTTTATTTCATTTTATTGTAGTGTTTATTTTTTAGATTTTATTCTATTTTTATTATTTGTATTATTTTAGTTTAGTTTAGTTTATTATTCTATTTTAGTGTTCACTTTATTTTATTTTGCTTTATTTGTTTTGTCATTTTCTTATTTTATTTTATTTAGTATTTCTTATTTTATTTTATTTTATTTTATTTAAATTTTAATGCAATGCAATTACGTTTACCCAGCTGGTATAATGGTAATTTTATTTTTAAATGAAAAACTGCAAGTAAAACATTATCTAGGTATGTTTGACAACTAGAAAGTGTTCAAATAAATGTTTTGCCCAATACATCTATATATTGATGCATAATTAAAAACTAACTATAGGACATTACAGTAATTACTACATTTAAATGTACTATTACTATTAAATTATAAAACATTATTATTATTATTTATTAAAAATTATTGTTAAAAACTGTGTGGCTAAAAGAGTGACATTTATAAAAAATTTTGCTCATATTTCTTATATATGCATTTTAACTGTTATATGTTATATGCAGCCATTATTTATTTCACTTTATCTTTATTTTGTTTTTCTCTTTGCTTAACAGAATGATTTCTGCTCTATTGGCTACTGGAATCAGGCCAGTTTAAGAGGCAAAACACACACTCAGCACATTTGAACCAATCCCAAAACGACATTTGGAAAGAACTGTCAATATAATTTTAAACCGCAACTGAATATAAAATGTAACTGAATATTGCAGATAAATTAAATAATAATAAAAAATGAATACAAATAATAAATAAACAAACATAAAATGTTAAAATAAAAAAAACATATTATAAGATGTTATATATACGTTATTTATATGTTATATATATGTTAATTATTATGTACTAGAAATACATGTATATACACACACGTGCACACACATTGATTCCTGCAACAGTCCCTGTCTAACTCCTCCCCCTCATTTAATGTCAAAATAACGCAGAGCCATTATTTCCCACAGCGCCGAACACTTCAACGCTCGCACCGCAGTGAAAACAGCCTTTAAGGCACGCGAGAGGACACAGCCCTCAGAGCTGTCCTTTCTGCTTCACTTCTTCAGCCCATAAAGCTCCCATAAAGCACCTAGAGCTGGGGTAAACAGCCCCCCACCTCGACCATCACAACACACTCACACATACACAAACAGCTCCCAGCGCTGACAACCAGGACAAATGATTCGTCCCTAAACACCACCCCATGTGCACCCTTCACTTCAGCAGCTCATCTGGAGCGAGAGCGCCGATAACAGATGCACTGACATATCACTTATTCATACACTACTAGAGTGTTCATTATTCAAAATATTAATGTTCTGTTTTTTATAATAGAGTTTCTGTTACTTTTAGTCAGTTTCTGTTAATTGTAATTTTAGTTTACATTTTTATTTTATTATTATTTTTTTATTATAATGTAAAAAAAAAAAAATAATAATAATAATAATAATAATAATAATTGACCCTTATGACTAGGGTTGGGTATCGTTTGAATTTTATCGATTCCGATTCTTATTGATTCCTAATTCCGATTCCAAAAAAAAAAAAAAAAAAAAAAAAAAAAAATCCAATTAAAAAGTTTTGAGTAAAACATTTAGATGTCAAACATGTTTATTCTGTCTTTTGCCTATGGTTTTACCAAAAAATACCACAGGAAAAAAAAAACATTTTAATATTTTAATGTCCATTTCATTTTATTTCACTGGTCATTTATTTTTATTTCAGTGTTTATTTCATTTTATTTAAGTGTTTTTATTGTATTTTAGTGCTTATTTTATTTTAGTGTCTATGTAATTTTATTTTACTGCCCAATTCATGTTATTTTAGTGTTTATTTTATTTAGTGTCTATTTCATATTATTTTAGTGTCTATTCCATTTAATTTTTAGTGTTTATTTTATTTTAGTGTCCATTTCATTTTTTTTACGGTTTACTTCTTTTTAATTTGGTGTTTACTTCATTTTAATGTAGTGTTTATTTCATTTTATTTCAGTGTTTATTTTATTTTAGTGTTCATTTCTTTTTCTTTTACTGTTTATTTCATTTTAATTTAGTGTTTACTTCATTTTATTTTAGTGTTTATTTTAGTGTTCATTTATTTTTCTTTTACTGTTTATTTCATTTTAATTTAGTGTTTATTTCATTTTATTTTAGTGTTTATTTTATTTTAGTGTTCATTTATTTTTCTTTTACTGTTTATTTCATTTTAATTTAGTGTTTATTTCATTTCAGTGTCCATTTAATTTAATTTTAGCATTTATTTCATTTTAGTGTCCATTTTCATTTTATTTTAGCATTTATTTTATTTTAGTGTCTATTTCATTTTAATTTAGTGTTTATTTTATTTTAGTGTATTTCATTTTAGTGTCCATTTAATTTAATTTTAGCATTTATTTTATTTTAGTGTCTATTTCATTTTATTTTAGTGTACATTTAATTTTAGTGTACATTTCATTTTATTTTAGTGTTTATTTCATTTTAGTGTCCATTAATTTAATTTTAGCATTTATTTTATTTTAGTGTACATTTCATTTTATTTTAGTGTTTATTTTATTTTAGTGTTCATTTCTTTTACTGTTTATTTCACTTTATTTGAGTGTTTATTTTATTTCAGTGTTCATTTCTTTTTCTTTTACTGTTTATTTCATTTTAATTTAGTGTTTATTTCATTTTAATTTAGTGTTTATTTCATTTTAGTTTAGCGTTTATTTCATTTTAGTGTCCATTTAATTTTATTTTAGCATTTATTTTATTTTAGAGTCCATTTCATTTTAGTGTCCATTTTCATTTTATTTTAGCATTTATTTTATTTTAGTGTCCATTTTAATTTTGATTTAGTGTTTATTTTATTTTAGTGTTTATTTCATTTTTAGTGTCCATTTAATTTAATTTTAGCATTTATTTTATTTTAGTGTCCATTTCATTTTATTTTAGCATTTATTTTATTTTAGTGTCTATTTCATTTTATTTTAGTGTACATTTAATTTTATTTTAGTGTTTATTTTATTTTAGTGTTTATTTCATTTTATAAAACAAATAAACAAACAACTAGACTAATATAAATTCCAAACATTAAATTGTTAAAGACAACTAATAAAACAGGAACAAACAAATCATTTAGTAACAGCATAAATAAATATAACTGAACAAATGTCAGGTTCAGAAATTGAATCAAAAGTTAAAAACACTGCACAGTTTTCATTTTAATAAACAAAATATTGATTAATCCGCATTAAATTTTTAAAAGATATTCAGTCAGTTAATGATTTTCTTTTTTTCTTTGATTAACATCAATGACAGGCGGCACGTTTATTTGCCGACTGTCTCTTTAACACCAAACACAGATCTAAAAATACTGTTACATATGCGTTTTCTTTCTCACTTGTTTACGTTCACTCAAGACAAAAAGCACTGTGTTTATGAGGATATGCTGACCTATTTTGTGCATAAGAGTCAACAAATGTGAAAGAGAAGTCGTTGTTGTCTGTGCTAAAGCTTCAGATGTGCGCACAAGTTCTTTTTCTTCCTGCACTTAAATAGTTTTACAAAAAAAAAAAAAAAAAAAATTACATTAAAATGCGAACACAGGAATTGTTAAGCGGAATCGAAATGCACGTGTCTTATGGAATACACGATTATTGGAAGTTTGGAACCTGTTCTAAAATGGAACCAGTTCTCGATACCCAACCCTTTTTAGGACTGGTTTTGTGGTCCAGGGTCACAATTAATTTTTTTCTTAAATTAAATCAAAACTGTTTTGAATAGTTTGAGTTTTAGCTAACAATAAAAACACTGGTTTTCCCAGTGTCGAATTTTGATTTCTTCACTTTAAAAACAGCAGTTCAGAATTAGAAAACATATAATCGTTTGCTCTTATCATTAATGAAGTGTTAAGCTGACTGGCAGCTGTTATTTAACACACTGTGTGTGACTTTAATTGACCCCGAGCCTCTGTGGTGAGATCTGTCAAAGGGTGACAGGCTGACAAAATACACATGGCAACCCTTTTCCGACCCTCAACACCACAATACTTCAAAAACTGATTTATGCTTTCAGTTTAAAAACATACTAAAATCAAACATACAGTTGAAGCCAAAAGTTCAAAAGGCAATCTCCCTTTTCAGAAAATTATTTCAGCAAAATAAGAGGGGTCATACAAAATGTATGTTATTGTTTATTTTTATTATTTAGTACAAGACATTTCACAAAAATGATGTTTGCATATAGTCCACAAGAGAAAATAATAGTTGAACTTATAAAAATGACCCTGTTCAAAAGTTTACATACACTTGATTCTTAATACTGTGTTCTTACCTGAATGATCCATAGCTGTGTTTTTGTTTAGTGATAGTTTTTCATGAGTCCCTACATTCTTCCTTTCATTCTTTGGTTTTTCGCATTTTCGTGGTGTATTTGGACCCTTTCCAACAATGACGGCATGATTTTGAGATCCATTTTTTCACACTGAGGACAACTGAGGGACTCATATGCAACTATTACAGAAGGTTCAAACACTCACTGATGCTCCAGAAGGAAAAGACATGCATTAAGAGCATTGAAACTTTTGAAATTTTAGTTTCGAGGTAAATTTAACTTTTGTTTTCTGGGAAACATGGAAATATCTTCTGTAGTCTCTGAAAGGCAGTACTAAATGAAAAAATGTGATATTTAGGCAAAATAGGAAAAATGTTCTCATCCTCGTTCTGTTCAAAAGTTTTAGTGTTTATTTCATTTTAGTGTCCATTTAATTTAAGCATTTATTTTATTTTAGTGTCTATTTTATTTTATTTTATTTTAGTGTACATTTCATTTTATTTTAGTGTTCATTTCGTTTTATTTTACTGTTTATTTCATTTTAATTTACTGTTTATTTCATTTTAATTTACTGTTTATTTCATTTTAGTGTTTATTTCATTTTAATTTACTGTTTATTTCATTTTAGTGTTTATTTCATTTTAATTTACTGTTTATTTCATTTTAATTTAGTGTTTATTTCATTTTAATTTAGTGTTTATTTCATTTTAATTTAGTGTTTATTTTATTTTAGTGTTTATTTCATTTTAGTGTCCATTTAATTTAACTTTAGCATTTATTTTATTTTAGTGACTTTTATTTTAGTGTTCATTTCTTTTTCTTTTACTGTTTATTTCATTTTAATTTACTGTTTATTTCATTTTAATTTACTGTTTATTTTAGTGTTTCCTTTTTCTTTTACTGTTTATTTCATTTTAATTTAGTGTTTATTTCATTTTCTTTTAGTGTTTATTTTATTTTAGTGTTCATTTATTTTTCTTTTACTGTTTATTTCATTTTAATTTAGTGTTTATTTCATTTTAGTGTCCATTTAATTTAATTTTAGCATTTATTTTATTTTAGTGTCCATTTTCATTTTTATTTTAGCATTTATTTTATTTTAGTGTCTATACCATTTTAATTTAGTGTTTATTTTATTTTAGTGTTTATTTCATTTTAGTGTCCATTTAATTTTAGCATTTATTTTATTTAAGTGTCTATATCATTTAACTTTTGTTTTCTGGGAAACATGGAAATATCTTCTGTAGTCTCTGAAAGGCAGTACTAAAAGAAAAAATGTGATATTTAGGCAAAATAGGAAAAATGTTCTCATCCTCGTTCTGTTCAAAAGTTTTCATCCTCGGTTCTTAATGCATCGCGCTTTTCCTTCTGGAGCATCAGTGAGCGTTTGAACCTTCTGTAATAGTTGCATATGAGTCCCTCAGTTGTCCTCAGTGTGAAAAGATGGATCTCAAATCCAATCATACAATAATTGCTGGAAAGGGATAAAATAAATAAAAATGCTTAAAAACCAAAGAATTAGTGGGACCTGAGGGATTTTTCTAAAGAACAGCAGGCAGTTTAACTGTTCAGGACAAACAAGGGGCTCATGAACAACTATCACTAAACAACAAAAAAAGGTTATTCAGGTAACAACACAGTATTAATCAAGGGGATGTGAACTTTTGAACTGGGTCGTAATTATTTTCACCTGTGGCCTATATATAAACATCTTTCATGTGAAATATCTTATTCGGGTCAGTACTAAATAAACTAAATATCTTTGTGATAAAATAATTAACATTTTGCAGATTATGAAGGGGGGGGTGTACACTTTTGATCTCAACTGTATTGACATCGCAGAAAAACAAAAAACACTACAACTAAGGAAAACGAAAAGGAAAGGAAATAAATATTTGAGGGCACTTACTGTAGATAATGGACGAAAGTGGGATCTCAGTCTTTAAATCCTCATACCTCCTTTGGTAGTTTGGCTCCCTAGAAATACACAATTCATTGAACTCAGTATTGTTCTTTACCAAAGTTGTGCTTTGTTTAGGAGGTGGTCACATTAGATTCTGCTTTCTTCACTTTCATTTCAAACATATGAATGTGGAAGAACACAAGAATCTTTTTGTCTTTCACTGCATCATTTATACTTCACATCTGGCAAACTTGTGATATTGATGGATTTGTGAAACCAAAAGAAATTCTAAATGCCACAGATTGATCCATCAACTAAAAAACAAACATGTTTTGGTGCTGTCAAGTCAACAACTTACTTAGTAAGTTTGAAGTAATGCAAACTTTATGTAAGCACATACTTAAACTATTACACTTAAACTTCAGGTAATAACAGCAGTATGAAGCAGTCATCTAGTGTGAACACCCCGTCAGTCAGTCTGCATTAGTTCTTCCCAAGCCTAACCTTTCTGTGACATTAAATAGTTATATACAATGATGTAAACACCTCCACCTAACATTACGGCAACATGATATGATCATGATTCACAATGACAACATGATATGATCAGCTACACACAAACCTAATCCCTTATCTAACAAAGAACAACATTCAAATGGTACCGAAAAATCACACTTTGCTTACACAGAAGGCAAGTTTAGCATTATGTTACTCTGTTTAAAAAAACTCCACTATAATTCAGCAAAGTAAGTAAATTATATTAAGTAGACTACCATTGAAAATTATCCCATGATCTTTAAATATACATAAACATTTGATCAAAAACACAGAAAACAGTAATATTGTGAAATATTATTGCAACTTATTACACGGCTCTTTGGAATGCTTGATTCTGATTGGTCAGTTGAGACATTTGCAGGTTCGTTCTTTTCAAATAATCACCGCTCCAAAGTAATAACGCATAGCCGGTACTACTTGTATGTTTAAAATCCCTCTGTGCCAACAAAGATTACCGTTTGGCGCCATCTTGTGACAAACACTGGACAACCACAATTAACAATGGAAAATTTCGACATTAATCTATTTAAATTGTCTTACTAACGTACATAGTTTGAATGTTAGTCACGTGGTACTATATCGTTTCGCGGAAGGATAAAATGTTAATTTAAAACAAATATGCCAATAAAAGGTTTCAAATTCATATTCATGTCCAGTTTTTTTTTTCCTTATGTGGCAAGTAGCCGTGTAATAAGTGGGATAATGTACAGGCAGCCGGTAGTTATCGCAGAAATAAGCCCCTTCAGTGTGATACAAGATCCTGATCACACTGTTGGGGCTTATTTCTGCGATAACTACCGGCTGCCTGTACATTATCCCTTACTTAAAATAACAGCTCTCTATTTTAATATAAGCTGAATTTTCAGCATCATTACTCCAGTCTTCAGAGTCAAATTATTCTTCGGAAATCATTCTAATATGCTGATTTATTATAATATTATGTTTGTTGGAACCTGTGATACTTTTTTCAGCATTCTTTGATTAATACAAAGTTAAAAAGAACAGCATTTATTCAAAATAGAAATCTTTTCATGCAATATAAGTCTTAACTATCACTTTTTATCAATTTAACACATCCTTGCTAAATAAAAGTATTCATTTATTTCAAAGAAAGAAAGAAATTTTACAGACCCCAAACTTTGAACGGTAGTGTATATTGTTACAAAAGACTTCTATTTTGAATAAAAGCTGTTCTTTTTAACATTTTATTCATCAATGATTCTAGAAAAACGTATCACAATTTCCATCAAAATATTAAGCAGCACTGTTTCCAACATTGATGATAAATCAGCATATTAGTATGATTTCTGAAGGATCATGTGACTCTGAATACTGGAGTAATGATGCTGAAAATTCAGCTTTGAATCACAGGAATACATTCTATTTTAAAGTATATTAAAATAGAAAACCACTATTTTAAATAGCAATACTTTTTCACAATTTTACAGTTTTTTCTGTGTTTTGCCTTGATTCCTTGATGAGCAAAAAAGGATTCTTTTTTTTCAGAAATATTTGATGAACAAAAAGTTATAAAGAACAGCATTTATTCAAAATAGAACATTTTTTATAAGTTTTAATTTTTAATATAAGTCTTTGCTATCACTTTTTATCAATTTAACACATCCTTGCTGAATAAAAGCATTAATTTCAAAGAAAGAAAGAAACAAAGAAAGAAAGAAATATTACCGACCCCAAACTTTGAACGGTAGTAAATTTTGTTACAAAAGATCTTATATTTTGAACAAAAGGTGTTCTTTTTAACAAAAAAATATTAGGCAGCACTGTTTCCAACATTGAAGATAAATCAGCATATTGGTATGATTTCTGAAGGATCATGTGACTTTGAATACTGGAGTAATGATGCTGAAATAAATTATATTTTAAAAGTATATTCAAATAGAAAACCACTATTTTAAATAGCAATTATTTTTCACAAAATCACATATTTTTTTCTGCATTTTTAATTAAATAAATGCCTTGATGAGCAGAAAAGGCTTTTTTCAATATTCTTTTATGAATAGGAAGTGAAAAAAAGAGCATGTATTTAAAATCAAATCTGTTGTCATTTTTGATCTGTTTAATGCATCCATCCTAAATAAAACTAATAATGTCTTTCAAAAATAATCATATTGACACACCATATTTAAATGGTAGAGCATGTATGTATAAATCTCTCGAATTAAGTTTTCCCAGACTTGCACTTGAAAAAAATGACACTTGAATTCATATCGATCTCTTCTCATTACCACATTTATGTAATCATTTTAGTGACGCTTTTCAACCGACACATATGTGACCCTGGACCACAAAACCACAAAGGGTGAATTTTTTTTAGAAATTGAGATTTATACATCATCTGAAAGCTGAAAATAACTTTTCCACTGATTTATGGCTTATTAGGATACAACTATTTGAAAATCTGAGGGTGCAAAAACTGATATATGCACTGTAGGAAATTTACAAAATATCTTCATGGATATTTACTTCAAGATCTTTACTTAATATCCTAATTATTTTTGGCATAAAAGAAAAATTGATCATTTTGACCCATGCAATGCATTGTTGTCTATTGCTACAAATATCCCCATGCTACTTAAAGGATAACTATTGCCAAAATGCAACCTGGGCTGTTTTTTTTTATGCAGACGAGACAAACTTATATCTAAAAGCATAATTACGACAAACGAGCCGTTTTTGAGATTAACCGTGATTTAGTTTTGTGGTCAATGGCCGGTGAATGGGAGTACTAGGGGCATAACTTTGAGCGCATCAAAATCGATATTTTTACAACACTAAGAAGGCTCGACACACCATGACACTTTGCTCGAAGTATCGCCTGGGTCTCTACACATGAACTCCAGCATTGAGAACATTGTTTGTGTACACAGAGTTTACTAAAAGTTCAAAGTTATGCCCCTAGTACTCCCATTCACTGGCCATTGACCACAAAACTAAATCACGGTCAATCTCAAAAACGGCTCGTTTGTCATAATTATGCTTTTAGATATAAGTTTGTCTCGTTTACAGTAAAAAAAACAGCCCAGGTTGCATTTTGGCAATAGTTAAGACTAGTTTTGTGGTCCAGGCTTACATATGTCTTGATGCTCTTCCTAATCAAGGAATATTTAATTTCTCACCTGGAGAGGTTTGGTTCTGGTATGGATTGCATTTCTTTGTTGCTCAAGTTCTCCACCACAGGAGAGTCCAGGTTTGCTGAGCTGTTGCTGAGACGATCACTGCTCTCGTATCCAGATTCAGTTCGCTGGATTTTCCAGTTATCAGTCCGAAAGGTAAGATTATTGACGCTCGTTTTAACCCTGTCCTGCTCCACAGGTCCACGACTATCTGATTCCAGCGAGCTCCTGCTGCCCATGTCCTGCCGATGCTCGTCCTCGTAAATCGTCATTAAACTCTTGGGTTTGCGTTCCTCACGTCGGCCCCACGATGGCTCTTCGCTTTCCTGATTAAAGTTCTGTCTGCGAGAGTTGGGGTAGTTTTGATTATTATCCGTGTTTATTATGCTGTCGACATTAAGCGCCTCTCGCATCGGCCTCCACGCCCGATTGGGCCGGCCGTGAGAGTTTCCGTACGTCCGAGAGTCCTGACTGCTGTCCGTATCGTGGCCGTTGACCACATCTGGCCTCCGAGAGCGGTTCTCCACAGGAGGATGAAGCGGGACGCGAGGCTGAGACTGAGAGCGGGGCTCGTGGTTGTAGTGAGTGTTAGTTACAGGCCAGCGCTCGGCTTTCGTCGGACCCCTGCCCTGGCTGCTGTAGAACCGCGACTCCATTTGCTTGAAGCCATTCTCAGGAGGAGACAGCGAGCGGGAATGCGGCTTGTCAGGGGCGTCTGGGGATGAGAAACATACAGTTACAAAAAGCTTTTCAGATGCCGTGTAAAAATTATTTGAAAAAGGGTTTAAGACAAACAAAGATTATTGGAGTTTTACAATAAAAAGAAGCTATTACAGTCTTTTTACTTCAAAATTCCAAGTTTAATTCAAATGTGTTTCTTTCTTTTTTTTTTTTATTAGCAAGTTCTGAGTGAAAATTGTTTAAAAATAAATCTTTCACCATTTTTTTCTAGAAGTACACAGCTAATAGTTATCAAATAGGGTTATGATTTTTTTTTGTATGGTTTAAAAATACATAATTAAATTCATCCGTGCAATTACTTGATATCATAATGAAGAAAAAAAAGCATGATAAAAATAATACGAATCGTAATTTTGCATATTTGTTTAAATTTGCATATAAATATAAATGTATATAATTTTTTTTTTGCAAGTAAAAAACAAAATATATAAATTATAATGTACTTTATGTAAAAAAAATTGTGAATATATATTTATAAATCTGACTATATGGTTATAAACATAAATACATAATATACATGAAAAATACATACAAATTAAATTCATCCATGCAATTATGATATCATAATGAAGAAAAAAACAAATACAAATTACAAAAATACAAATCTTAATTTTTCATTTTATATTTGCATCTAAATATACATATATAATTTTTATATTATTACTTTTGAAAGTAAAAATGTATATAATATGTAAATTATAATGTACTTAATTAATTAAAAAATCATGAGGGAAATAAAATTAAATATATATATATATATATATATATATATATATATATATATATATATATATATATATATATATATATATATATATATTTAATTTTATTTCCCTCATAAAGAAAAAATATAATATGTAACATTTGAAGCACCAAATAGGAAAAATGTATATATAAAATTGGAATATGTAAAAGTAAACTCTAAATATATAGTTATAAATCTGATTATATAATATATTATATCATTTTATTTAATTTTTATATTCATTTAATATTAATTTAATATTTATATTAAATCAAATGACATAATATATTATACATACTTTTTATTTTATTTATATACTTTTTTTTTTTTACATTTTACATTATAATTTTTACATTTATTTATTAGTTTTATGCATCTTATTTATACATGAAAAATAAATTCTTAGCTCTGCGTAGTTTTATTTAATACTTTGAGAAGGAAAAAGTCAAAGGCCTCTTAAAATATCAGGTAAATCTACCTTTTCAGACAAGGTTTGTTTAGGTTGTTAAAAGTGTGGTATGACTCCTCAAAACATAAAGATATTTATGAATTAATAATTCATGATGTGAACATCTTTAACACTGAATTAAAAAAAGTCTTCCATAACCAAACCATGTATGCACAGAACTGCATTTAGCTTTCCAAACAAGACTAATTAACGTATTTTGCCAATGTGTGAAAGCAGCTCTGGTTGAGTCTCAAATTTTGATGCGTTATTATTAAATTTTTCATTTACATTACACAAACACAATCCATCGATGCTGAACCTGCTTCCAGTCTACAGGCCAGAATCATCCATCTCTGACATATGCGGGGTTGCACTAATAGCCTGGATGACCTTTTTTCATTGTGAAGGTGGAAGAGTGACTCTCTTTGGGCAGAACAGTGCTGATATTGGCACTGTTAAATGGGCTGGCATAGAGATTCTGCGGCAATGCAAATCCATACTGCCCCGTTCCACATTGCCAAGTTCACTATATCGTTATGCAGCACGAGCTTGAGAAAACAGCATTATCTCATTAGATATTAACGCAACTTTGACTTGCGGCCGTCACACACACTGAAAATGCTAATTATCTGCCATAATGAATTCTCAAACAGCCCACACAGTGAGCTTTCCACAAGTCGAAGGCAGTCTGGTCCGAGATATACACACCGAAGGCTAAAAAGCCATTAGTAAGCCATATACCTACTTAAAAAGGGTAAAGCAAAGTCAAGCAGCTTGGCTTGCAAACCACAATTTTACTGCTTATGAGCAATAAAAGGAGATGGTAATGTTGGTCACATGACGCCAGCACAATACGGTGAGCCGGTTTCACTGCACACAAGGAAATGACACTGTGATACTCATAAACTTATGTCTACATGGCCCAGTTCTCTCTGTCCAGTGTGCCAGGCTATAAAAGAAGAGCTATTAATTGTATTGAATGTACTTTAGATCTTAAAAGTAAATTATACAGCTGAGGTCAAAAGTTTACATACACCTGGCAGAATCTGCAAAATGTTATTTATTTTAGCCAAATAAGAGGGATCATAGAAAATGCATGTTATATTTTATTTAGTACTGACCTGAATAAGATATTTCACATGAAAGATAGTCCACAAGAGAAAATAACAGTTGAATTTATAAAAATGACCCTGTTCAAAGTTTTTTCTTAATACTGTGTTGTTACCTGAATGATCCACAGCTGTGTTTTTTCATTTTGTTTAGTGATAGTTGTTCATGAGTCCCTTGTTTGTTCTGAACAGTTAAACGGCCCGCTGTTCTTCAGAAAAGTCCCACAAATTCTTTGGTTTTTCAGCATTTTTGTGTATTTGAACCCTTTCCAACAATGACCGTATGATTTTGGGATCCATCTTTTCACACTGAGGACAACTGAGGGACTCATATGCAACTATTACAAAAGGTTCAAAGGTTTTCAAGGAAAAACCATGCATTAAGAGCCGGGGAGTGAAAACTTTTGAAATTTGAAGATCAGTGTAAATTTAACTTATTTTGTCATCTGGGAAACATGCAAGTAGCTTCTGAAGGGCAGTACTAAATGAAAAAAATATGATTTTCACGCAAAATAAGAAAAAACATACACATCTCTATTCTGTTCAAAAGTTTTCACCCCCAGCTCTTAATGTGCTGCGTTTCCTTCTGGAGCATCAGTGAGTGTTTGGACCTTCTGTAATAGTTGCATAGGAGTCCCTCAGTTGTCCTCAGTGTGAAAAGATGGGTCTCACAATCATACAGTCATTGTTGGAAAGGGTTCAAATACAGAAAAATGCTGGATTTGAACTTTTCAGGACAAACAAGGGACTGATGAACAACTATCACTAAACAAAAAACACAGCTGTGGATCATTCAGGTAACAACACAGTATCAAGAATTAAGGGTATGTAAACTTTTGAACGAGGTCATTTTTATAAATTCAACTATTATTTTTTTTTCTTGTGTATATGTACATGTCTTTTATGTGAAATATCTAGCTCATACTTGCTTTTTAAGAACACACACTCTTCAGACAACTTTTCAGTAATCATGTGTTCTAAAACAGATGACTTGATCTGATGGACATGTGTCCCTTATCGTTTCATTAGAAAGTTTCATTATGGCTCTTTGAGTGAGTATCACAGACCTCATCCAGCATTAGTGTGGCTATGCAAGTGGAGTGTGTGTGCTGGTGATCCAGTGCGGCGTGCATGACCTAATATCTCCAGCAAATTTAATGCAATGTGTTAGTATAGTCATTTTTTGGTTGGAATTTAACTCAGTCATACTAAAACCACCCAGAAACTTGGAAAGGAGGTTGCATGACTATGCATATAGCTATTCGCATATAACATTTTATGTAACACCCAGAAATTTTGATAGCTTTGGTGCCTATGACAGGAATTATTGATTTTAAATATAATTAATAATTAAAATGCATTGATTCTTTCACCATGAAACAAACAAAAAAAAACATTTCCATCCTCTGAACTCTACATTTAGACTTGCATGATATTCATGCATTCATAGAAAAACCTATAATGACCCATTATTAATTTGCACTGAAGCTGGTCGTTTAGCACAAGCTAGACCGAGGAACTGTTCCAGAGATTACGGTCCTCAGCATGAGGATGGAGCACATGTCAGAGGTAATCTGTGTTTTTAACACTTCTCGCTGACCCTGGGTTACATAAGGACCAGCAGAGCACTGTGAGCGAGTTTATTCCACTCCAAAGCTCTGCTAAAAGCTCCGAGTGTAACTACCACACATCTGTGATGCTCTAAAGAGGACTGAGAAGACATTTGAAGTAGTCAGACTGAACACAAAAAGTGATGGAATACACAATGTCTTCCTTGCTATGGTTGCAAAATGTGCTTGTTTAAATCCTTAACCAGTAATGATGTAACTGTTTTCTAATTTAATGCATTTTAAGATGTCATTTATTTCAGTAATGCGAAGTTGAATTTTTAGAATCATTATTTGTCTTCAGTGGCACATGATTTTTCAAAAATCATTATAATATGCAAATTTGCTTCTCAATCATTAATATCGGTTCTTATTATTATCAATATTGAAAAGAGTTTTTGCTGCTTGAAACCATGATAGTTGTTTTTCAGGATTCTTTTATTAATAAAAAGTTCAAAATAACAGCATTTATTTTAAAATATAAATATTTTGTAATATTATAAAATGTCCTTACGTCAATTATGATTAATTTAATGAATCCTTGCTTAAGTTTTTTTTTTTTTATCTTACTTACCCCATACAAAATGGCAGTGTTTCATAGTATAAAAAACAAGCAAAATAAAAAACAATTGGCAAAATAAAAAATAAAACAATACATTAACAAAAGCAAAAAAAAACTGAACAAAAACAAAAAAAATGCAAAAAAATGCAAAAACAAAACAAAAACATATAGACAATAAAAACACAAACAAGCAAAAAAACAACAACCAATGTTAACAATGAAATAAAAACAAACATGAATAAAAACAACAAAAGCAAAGCAAAAACAAATTAGCACAATAAAAAACAAACAAAAAACAAAACTAAACTAAAAATAAAAACAAACAAAAAAGCACAAAAACAGAACAAAAAATAAGCAAAATAAAAAACAGAACATAAGACAACAAAAAATAAGCAAAAAACTAAAAACAAAACAAGAAATAAGCAAAATAAATAAAAAAGAAACAAAACAAAAAACAAAACAACAAACACACACACAAAAAAAACAATAAAACAAAAAAATTACAATAAAAACACAAACCAAAAACAAAAAAGTTAATAAAAAAACTAAACAAAACAAATTTGAACAACAAAACAAAAACAAGGCAAAAACCAAATCAAAATAAAGAAACAACAACAAAAAAATTAACCAAGACAACCCCTCAAAAAAGCGAATAAAAACAAAAGCAAAGCAAAAACAAATGAGCAAAATAAAGAAACTGCTTTCAACATTAATAATCATGAAAAAAATAGTTTCTTTAGCAGCAAATCAGCAATAGAATGTTTTCTGAAGGATCATGTGACTGGAATAATGATGCTGAAAATTCAGCTTTGCATCACAGAAATAAATTACATTTTAAAATATATTCAAATAGAGAACTCTTTTTAAATTGGAAAAATATTTCACAGTATTACTGTTTTAACTGTGTTTTTGACCAAACAAATGCAACCTTGGTGAGCAGAAGAGCCTTCTTTTGAAAAAAAAAAAATATATATATATATATATATAAAAAAACTAAGCTAAATTACTTCAAACTTTTGATGGGTAGTGTATAAACAACAGTAAAAGAAAAGCTTGTCTTCATAAATCTCATTATTGCCATTTTATCTAAATTTTTTTACCAAGATGTAATATTCTTACCCCGGTTCCTCGGTGTTTCAGGTCTCGTCTGTGACCGATCCGAGTCCTTCTTAATAAGGTTGATGGGACGGCCTTCTTTCGGCAGCTCCCGCAAAATCTCTCTGAACCGACTCCTTGGATCAAAGTTCATCTTCACTGTAAAACAAACAACACGGATATGGATAAATGCAGCACTTTTACCACAAATGTAATGCAATGCAATATGCACTGTTTCAGCAAAATCCATATGCAGGTCCCATTGAGGTATTAAAAAGTAATTCATTAGCTAACATACATCAGGATCTAAATCTAGTGCTTTTTTGATATAGGAATTCTGAAATGTTAATGCAGCCATTAAAAAAACTGTCAAGTGTGTTTTATGGGTCTGCTGTAAAATCCATACGCAGCACCCTTCAAATAAAGCATTAGAGTACACTTGAAGTTAAGGATCATTGGGATGGTGGGAGAAAGTGTGGCCTCTGCACTCTTTAAATACACCCCTGAGGCTTCTGGGAAGGACAGTGGAGCCTAAGAGCCTTAACGGCAATCAATGTTCGTGCGTGTGCGTCTGTGTGCGTTCCAGTATTTTTTGCTGTGCTGGAGGAGAAAAGCAGTGAAGTGTTGCAAGAGAGCAAAAGAGTGAGAGAGAGACAGATAACAGAAAGAGAAAGGACATTTCTTGCCCTCAAACTCACTGCAGTCACATAACGGTCTCTTAGTGAGGGGTTACTAGACACAGCTGAGAAAACATCACGCTATCAACGATCGCAGCTCACATTCCCAAACATACTTGAAAGATACAGATCTCCTTCTGAACTCTGTGAAGTTTACTCTTACAGTGGCCTGAAGAGATACATAGACATCTAAGCCACATTAAAAGAAACGAACAGGACAAATAATAAAAAAAAAACCTTTATAAACAACAACATCAATTTTACATCAAATTAGCAAAAAATAAAATAAATAAATAAAAAATATATAAAATAAGCAGAACAAAATAGCAAAAACAAAAACTACAACAGCGACAACAAAAAAATACAGAAAACAAACCAAACAAAAGCAAACCAAAAACTAAACAAAATATCAAAATAAAACAACAAAACAAACAAAAATAAAATACAAACTAAACCAAAACAAAATAACAAAAAAAAAATCAAAATAAAACAAAAATAAAAAAACTAAGCAAAATAAAAAAACACAAAAAACAAACCAACAACAAAATAAAATAGCAAAAGAAAAAATTTAAAATAAAACAAACTAAACCAAAACAAAATAACAAAACAACAAAAAAATACAACCGCAACAACTAAAAACACAAAAAGCAAAACAAAAACTAAATAAAATATCAAAATAAAACAAACCAAAAAAATTAAACAAACTAAACCAAAACAAAAAACTAAACAAAACAACAAAAAATAATAAAAACAAAAATCCAAACAAAGCATCAAAACAGCAAACAAAACAAAACCTGAACAAAATTAAAACAGCAAAAGAAAAACAGAGCAAACAAGAAACAAAATAGATTAAAAAAAAATAAAAAACAAAGAAATTCCCCAAACTAAAACTGAACAACAACAAAAAGCCAAACAAAGCAACAAAACAAAATAGTAAAATAAAAACCAAAACAACAAACAATAAAAACCGTACAGTGACAACCAAAAATAACAAAATAAATATATAATAAATAACCAAAAACAAAAGCAAAGCAAAAAACAAAGCAAAAATATCAAAATAAAACAAAAAACAAAATAAAACAAAAAACAAACCAACAACAAAATAACAAAAGAGAAAAAATAAAAAGACAAAAAACAAAATTAAATAAAACAAAAAGCAAAAAAAAAAAAAAAAAAAAAAAAAACAGCAACAACAAAACATAAAAAACAAACCAAAACAAAACAAAGCAAAACAAAAACTGAACAAAAAGGAAAAACTAAACAACAAAATAAAAACAAAAAAACAAAACCAACAACAAAACAACAACATAAGAGCAAAACAAAAAGGCAAAAACAAAACAAAAAAACAAAAACAAAGCAAAACATAACAAATATAGAAAAAAAGAACCTTACAAAAAACAAAAGCAAAGCAAAAGCTAGCAAAAAACAAACAAAAAAAAAACTACAAAACAAAAAAGCAAAAACTAAACCAAACTAAATAAATTGAAACAACAAAACAAACAAATGAAAGCAAAGCAAAACAAAATAACATCAATTGTTTTCGAAAAGTGAAGCTATCGGTATTACCTTGTCATCAAATGCAGTGACATTCGTACATTAAGTGTGGCTTAAGTATCAAATAATTTCTAAGGCCACTGTTATATTGCATTCAGACTGCCTAAAAACACTGTCAAAACAATGTAAACACGTCCGTGAAATAAACTTACTGCAATGACTTGGCACAAAGTGCCTGTAAATTACTGTCACATTCTATTAAAACTTTGTTCAAACTGCAGCTGTGCACTCGAATCGCTGAGGACTATAATAAAGAGACTCATTTTGCACGGCTTTATAAGCTATATCGCTGAGCCAAAGGGAATATTTTCACTGCCTAAGGACAGAAAGCCATTACAAAGTTGATCTAAGAGCTTTTAGTGGAGAGGAAACTTCAACAATAAAAAGAGAGGCGCATCAAGCCATTATGGTCTGTAATAACAGAGGAATGTGGGCTACTGGAGTACGAGGACATACGTCTCCTTGCAGCTCTTTCTTGTCTGTCTTTGTTCAAACATCCTGCGCTGCTCTCTCTGATCCTCAGGGTATTAGAATACTTTGTGGGGGAACAGCGTTGCCTTCTAGAAAGAACATTTCGACCACTGCACCGTTCATGAAAAAACCATGAGGACTGGGACGGCCAAAACAGGTAAATCAAGGTAATGGAAATACTTGGGTATTTTGGGGCCAGGGTTATTGTAGTTAACTAAAACAATAAAATGAAATGAAATAAAAGTACAATAAAATTTAAAAAAAATTAAATAAAAAGAAACAAATTAAATAAATGAAATACAATAAAAAAAATAAAAAAACAATGAAAAAAAAATAAATAAAAGATTGGGATGGCCGATGGCTTGATGGTAAATCAAGGTAATGGAAATCATTGGGTAGTTTGGGGCCAGGGTTATTTTAGATAACAAAACTAAACAAATAAAATAATAAAAACTTAAATTAAATACAATATTTTTTTTTTTATAAAAAAATAAAATAAAGTAAAACAAAAAATAAATAAATAAATAAAATGAAAATTAAATAAATTAAATACAATACAATAATAAAAATAAATAAATAAACAAATAAATAAAATTAAATTAAATAAAATTAAATAAAATACAGGTAAATCAAGGTAATGGAAATTCTTGAGTACTTTGGGGCCAGGGTTATTGTAGCTAACAAATAAAAAAATAAATATAAAAAAATAAAATAAAATAAAATAAGACCACTGCACCATTCATGAAAAAAGCATGAAGATTGGGACAGCTGAAAGAGGTACCAGGGTCAAGGTTATTGTAGCAAATAAATAAAATAAAATAAAACAAAACAAAAAAAATAAAATTTATTGTAGTTAATAAATAAAATTAAATAAAACAAAACATTTTTATACAACTGTATAAAATTAAAATAAATAAATTGAAATAAAATAAAATATTTAAATAAATAAAATACAATACAAACAAAAAATCTAATCAAATTAAATAAAAAATGTAAATAAAAAATAACAAACAAACGGAACTAAATAAAATAATAAAACAAAAATAAAATAATTTAAATAAAATATAATCAAACAAAAAATTAAATTAAATTAAATTAAATTAAAAATTTAATTAAAAAAAATAAATAAAAAAATAAACTAAATGAAACAAATAAAAGATGGGACGGTCGAAACAGGTAAATCAAGGTAATGGAATTTCTTGGGTATTTTGGGGCCAGGGTTATTATAGCTGACAAATCAAATCAAATCAAAGATATTCATTTATTAAAATAGTTTTAAATAGGTATTTTCATACCTGGCCCTATTCCGCTGCTGGTCTGGTTACTGCCACGACTGAACACAGAGGGAGGCTGAGACTTCTGCTTCAGAGTACCATGATTTGAGAAGAAAGCAGTCAAGTTCTCTCGCGTCAACTCCAACTTCTTTCCACCCAGTATGGGAGTACCTGAAAGAGAAAACATTTCATTCTTTTATGCACAGCTATTTTATTTTATCTGATAATTTGTACTATTGTTATTTTGTTTTATTGCACAGCTCCTTGCCGAATTCAACTATGCTGTAAACAGCCATACAAATGTACAGTTTTTGGCAGGTCACCAACATTAAAACTTGAAAAAGGCAGAGAAGAAGAAGGGAGGGAAGGAAGAAAACACCCACAGCTTTGAAAGTCTGTGACTCGTCTGAAAAGAGATTCTGATTTAATCTTGTACTGTAAAATGATGAACATCTTCTAGAAAAATAATCTTTCAAGTTCTAATACCTAATCAAATTTGACATAAAAATTTGACAAAATATCAATCATATGTTTAACAATTTTGAAACTAATCCATAATAATATTTTCAAACCTATGTAATGTTATCATATTCTGGAATATTATTATATACCCAATATGGTTTAATAGCTTACGTTTATTAACAACATTAGCTAACATGAACTTAGAATAAACAATACTTCTACAGCATTTATTTATTTATTTAATTTTTATTATTTAATATTTTATTTTAGAAAATATATAATATTTTTTAAGTAGCTTTTTTTAAAGCACCTGAAATGTAGCAGAATGAAGTGTAAAAGTAACAAATGCATTAATTAACATGTTAAAAATAAATATTTAATATTGTATTTAATTTACGTTAACTATAAAATCTATTTACTTGGTAACCATTTACAATATGGTTTAAGAGTTAATGTTTATTAAAAACATTAGCTAACATGAACCAAGATTAAACAATACTTATAAGGCATTTATTTATTTATTTAATGTTATATTATTATTTAATATTATTTTATTTTACTATATTTAAGTAGCTTTTTTTTTGAGAAAGCACCTGAAATTTCAGGCGATTCAATAATTAGCCGTGATTAATAAAAAAAATTAAGCAGAACAAAACTTTGAAAATGACAAATGCATTATTAAACGTGTTAAACATAATTATTTAATATTATTTTATTATATTTTGAAAAATATATTTATTGTATTCATTAGGTTCAATAGTTAACAACATTAATGATGAAAAATGAAAAATACTCTTACAACATTTATTTATTTATGTAATATTATAGTATTAATTTAATTTATTATATTTTGGAAAATACATTTATCATTTTTTTCAAGCAGAGTTTTTTTTTTTTCAATTTCAGGTGATTAAATAATTAGCAATGATTTTTTTTTTTTTTCATTTTTAAAGCAGAACAAAATTAATTCATGTTGACATGTATATTAGTTAACATTCATTATAATGAACAATACTTCTACAGCATTTATTATTCTTGGTTAATATTAGTTTCACCATTTACCTATGCATTATTTAAATCAAAAGTTGTGCTTGTTAACATTAGTTAAGTACTAAATACTGTAATAAACATACTGTTCATTCATGTTAGTTAATGCATACTAATGTTACCAAATGACACCTTGTTGTAAAGTGTAACCATTTATTTTTCAACCCAGCAACAAAAATAGTTAAAAATTAGTAATTGCAGAATCAACCGCTGTTGTCTTTATTCAAATGGCACACCTTAAGTGTTAAATGCACCCGAATACAATAAAACTGCATTGATACCTGGTGCTTCTCCATTGACTGCGCTTTTATTTTGGGCGGCGCTGTTGTTGGTCCGCTGGGCCTCGTCTGTTACCACAGCACTGCCGTCAGGGTTAGAGTAAAACAAAAGCAAGGGCTGGAAATGACCTTTGATGCATTTAGTGACCACATCTTTCCATCTGGATCCCACCTAAAAAAATTTAAACATTTGCTCTTTAGCATACAGAGATCTGAAATGTAGCATTATTATTAGACATGAAGGCTTGCATGCTTCAGAGCTAAGAATACACAGGCTGCACTACAAAAGTCTCTTCAGGCAAACAGATGTAACCTTCCTTCTTAATTACCAGAGAAAAGAGAAAAAGCAGGATGAGAACCCAATGCTTCCTATTAAAGAAACAATTATCCGAACAGTCAAAGCAGAGCAGGCAAGACTGTAAAGGAGATGAATTAAGACATGCTTAATCAACAAAACAGCTGTTATGAAGTACATTCTCTAACACTGCATACTGGATTGGCTCTCTATAATCTCAGTTAGCACACATTGCACATATTGTGTGTGCGAGGGTGATCCATCTTGGCTGTGGAGACGGGCAGCACTAGCCCAGAGAGAGCTGAAGTGCACACGCAAGCACAAGCCGCACACTACTGATAGATTGATGAAGAGATACGGCCCTGCTCCGCCACATATTTCACACTCGCTGGCTGCCCATCAAAATCCTTTGAATAGTGCCATTGTAATTTTAGTATAATTGAGACTCTAACCCTTAAAGACCTAGAACATTTTTGGGGCACCAGAGGCACCTGTACAATTCTTTGTTTTTGTTCAGACCTATTCTAGCAGTCAGCATCAATGGTCATATATCATTAGAAACATAAGAACTTGATCCCATTTCGTCACAACATAATTAAAAAAAAAAAAAATAGAACAATTTTTTTTTTTTACAATTTTGTGGGGGAATAAAATGTATAAAATCAAGCAAATTATATATGATCAAATCTTTCTGTAAAAACCTACAGGATATAGACAGGAATGTTAAGTTTGGTATGTGTAAGTGATTTTGAAGTTGGAGAAGAAAATTAGATAGGAGTTTTTCGACATACACTATTAGCTGTCTTGAACCAGAGTACAGAAAGGTCCTCAGAGTTAGACAAGATGAGCATTTGAGGTTAAAAAGTATATAATTTTTTTTTTTTTTTTTTTTTTAAATATCAGTGTTTCGTTAGATAAGACCCTTCTTCCTTAGCTGGGATTGTTTAGAGCTCTTTGAAGCTGCATTTAAACAGCATTTTGGAAGTCCACTATATGGAGAGAAATCCTGAAATGTTTTCCTTAAAAAAACAAACAAAAAAAAAATTCTTAAGGCTGAAGAAAAAAAAGACAGGAACATCTTGAATGCCAAGGGGGTGAGGTGAGTAAATTATCTGTAAATATTTGTTCTTTAACGTTTAATTATTTTATTTTTATAGACCCATTTAGAGTAGAAGTCACAGTAAAATCCATGGAATAAGAGAAAAATAATCTTTTTGTGCCTTCTGATGTGCAAATCAGAATGCAAATCATTTTTATGTACTACTGTCAAAGACACCATTTGAAGCTAAACGCAGACGTTTAAACGCACATACTATGTAGGAAAACTGCTATGATTACTCTGCTTTTAAAGCATGAATTTGATTTAAACAATAGGTCTTCATAATATTCAGAGTGTTTCAAAATCAAGAGAAAATATAGTTTGCATTAGGAAAAAGGGTGTAATAAATAAGACTGTGAAACTGATCAAAATAAAGAGTTTATAAATAAAAAGAACATATATTCACCAATGGACTACAAATCAAAATTTTTCATACCCCATTGACAGGTATTTGTTCTTCCTTTTTAAACTTACTTAATGTTGTTCAGTGTCTCAGAAAACAAGACTATCTACCTTAATTTTAAGGATGTTTAGATATTTGTGTTGGAAAACAAGACAAAAATACTGAGGGAGATATTCATTTTTAGCAATGCATGCAAGATTTAATGCCATGATGAAAACATTATATCATGTTTTTATATATACTACCGTACAAAAGTTTGAGGCAGTAAGACTTTTTAATGTTTTTTAATGAATTGACTTACAGTGATAATAAATCAGCATATTAGTATGATTTCTGAAGGATCATGTGATACTGAAGACTGAAGTAATGATGCTTGAAATTCAGCTTTGCATCACAGGAATAAATTACATTTTAAAATATTTTACACTGAAATAATATTTGACAATATTGATTTTTTTCTGTATTAATGATAAAAATAATTTGAGCATAAGAACCTTCTTTTAAAAAAAAAGTAATTACATAAACTTAATTTAATAAGTGTTTTAAAATCAAGAGAAAAATATAGTTTGCATTAAGAAAAAAAAACACTGTAGTACAAATATTTTATGAAGAAACGTATTAGAAACCCTTTGTTTGAGTGCAAGAATTGAGGAAGCGTTAGTTACAGTGTTAAGTTCCAGGAAGTTAAAACGGTAAAAATATTTAGTTATCTAAATATGTGGATGGAGGGAATGTTTGCTTAATAATGCACATGACCAATGCCAGGACTTCTGGTCAGTCACTAGTTTTATGAATAGTAATTGTGTAAACATATAGACAGAAGGACGCCATACCAGATAAGTACAGTCTCACCTCTTTGACAGTGGCATCATCAAAGAAAACCCATTTGGATGATTTGGTGTGGTAGGCGAAGGCACAGTAATGTCTGCTGGAGTAACAGATCATTCCCACCAACAGCAGCTCGCTCTTCTTTGCACGCTCGTCTGTGACACGATAAAAGAGCTGCAAACACACAACCAAATGCAGATATTTAAATAATCATAAAATCCTACAGCTCAATGTTCTTCTAAAATTAAAGGTTCAAGGTAGTGATGCACCAGAATTTCAGCAACCAAAAATGTTTGTTTAAAATAAAATAAAATAAATAAATAATAACATTTTTTTTTTTCAAAAGTTCAAGGTTAAAGATAAAGTGGTTAAAGTCAAAATGTTGGCAATTAAAAACGTTCAAATAAAATAAAATAAAATAAAATAAAAAGTTCAAGGTAGTGACGCACCAAAATGTTTGCACCCATAAATATTTCAATGAAATAAAATAATCTTTGGTTAAAATAAAATAACGAAATAAAATATTTGAAGGTTCAAGGTAGTAACGCACCAAAACGTTGGCAACCATAAATGTTTGAAAAAAAAAAAAAAAAAAAAATGAAATTAAAATAAAACAAAAAACAATGAAATAACAAAATTAAATATTTAAAGATTCAATGCACTAAAAATGTTGCCAACCAAAAATGCTTGGTTAAAATAAAATAAATAAAATAAAATCAGACCAGTAAAATCCCAAATATTAACCTTAACAGTTTCTAATTATGGTAATGATTTTCTATTAAAACAACAGCAAAAAAGTAAGATTCGCTGCATTGTGACACAGAATCCCTGAATGCATCTGCTCAGCAGCCACAATCCTTTGAAATCCATGTTTAGCTTTATTACAGTTCATCACTAAGGTTGATTACAAATTCAGTCACTGCAAACAAGGCAGATTGATCGAAAAGTAATATTTAATGCTTTTTGATTAATCTGCCTTCTTTACAATTTAAATATAATTTATACAGCATTTCTTTAGCTACGTATGCTAGACTGCAGTCTTTTAAAAGTTAAAATCATTGTGTCAAAGAGTCAGATTTAGAAGGCAGAAGTAGGTTACAGAACGCAGAAGTATGCATTTGCTAAAACAAGTTTAAATAAAGCAGCTATTGCATAACCAACACTTGCTCCTCCACCCCTAGTTCCTGAATAGCTGGTTTTCTTCGGAGGCTCGAGAAACAATGGATTCCAGGCAGGCGGGGAGAGATTTTCCTCTGAAGTCTCCACCATCACAGGGAGAACCAGGGAATGAATTAAGGCCTTTGTACTAGTCCAAGGGGTTTCGCCTGAGACTATTCCAATACTGGAGGGTGGTAACGTGGAAGTGGGCGTAAAGAGGAATGACTGCTATTTAGCATCTGCGACGATCACTTTCTGATTCTTACAATTTAGAATCTTGCCATTGATGGTTCCATTAAGAACCTTAAAGTTCTATGGAAATAGAATGGTTCCAAATTATTGAAAAAAATGGTTCTTTTAGAGCTGTTTGCTGAAAGGTTCATTTTAGAAGCCAACATGGTTCTTTACAGCATCACTGAGAAAGCCTCCTTTTTCAATATTTATTTTTAACAGTTTATAGCCGCATTTTAGCCATCTGAAATGCGTACAGCTGCACAAACAGAAGGGCCGTCTGGTGGTAAACAAGTCTCAAGCATGGCTTTATACTCCCACACAAGAGGCTAGTAATGAAGGCCATCTACACACTCGGACGCCAGATGACCTTCCACTGCAGCGGCTTTCTGGTCATCAGGCGTGGGCTATTCAGGCACTGACGCAGTTACACAACCTCAGCCTTATGAAGAGGATAAACGTCTGCTTTATTTCATACATATGGTCCATGGCACTACCATAAACTGGCCTCAATGACACCAGCACCAGATGTGCTACAAAAATAAAGAAATACTGGTAAAAGAGCGACCGAGGTGACATCAGAAGCTTTTTATAGACATTTAATCTGGATGGAGGCTTCCTATGAGTTCTTTATTTTATATAATAGCCGGGAATAAGATGATCTTTATTGGAAGTCCCCACAAAAGCCATTTTTAACTTTAATAATATTTCATAATTTTTTTTCTGTATTTTTGATCAAGTAAATGCAGCCTTGATGAGCATAAGAAAATTCTTTTAAAAAAACCCTAATCTTACTGATCCCAAAGTTTTGAACAGCAGTGTAAAGAAAGCACAGAAAGCACATTCAACCTTTGTTTTTTGTTCAGATTTTTTTTTTCTGCATCACCACAGATGTTGTACAAAGCACTGCTTCATGCTGTACTGTAGTGCTTTTGTAGTTTGCTTCTTTAAGGACGTAGTCAGGCGCCCTGCTGAAATTAAGCAGGTGGAGCGGAGTGTATTTACTAGACTGCATTCTTACCCCTGAGAGGTTGAGGTGTGGTCCGAGAGATCGGATGACGTCTTCGGTGAGGTCTGACTGGTCTGAGTCCCACACAAATCCGATGGTCACGATTTCTGGAGAGTTCATCAGCACGCGCCGGATCTTGATTCTCTGCCCGCAGTTACTCTATTGAGGTGATGGAGATAAAACATAACTGTTTGTTTGTTTGTTTAACAAGAATGACTAAAATATACTAAAAACACTTGAAATCAGCAGTTGAAATCATTTCGGATAATTCTGATATTGGAATCAAACAAAATGTTGTTTAAGGAGCAGCAATATCTGTCACTGTCATCTGTTACTAAACTGTATAATCACCAGAAAAACTATGATCTAAACAACTTTATGCTTCAAATAATACAAAACAATAAACATACAGCTTTAGTACTGAGCTGAATAAGATATTTCACATAAAAGATGTTTACATATAGTCCACAAGAGAAAATAATAGTTCAATTTATAAAAATGACTCAAAAGTTTACATCCCCTTGATTCTTAATACTGTGTTGTTACCTGAATGATCCACAGCTGTGTGTTTTTTTTTTTTTTTTTTTTGTTTAGTGATAGTTGTTCATGAGTCCCTTGCTTGCCCGCTGTTATTCAGAAAAATCCTTCAGGCCCCACAAATTCTTTGGTTTCCCAGCATTTTTCTGTATTTGAACCCTTTCCAGCAACCACTGTATGATTTTAAGATGCATCTTTTCACACTGAGGAAATGAGGACAATTGAGGGACTATTACAGAAGTTCAAACACTCACTGATGCTCCAGACAGAAAAACAATGCATTAAGAGCTGGGGGTGAAAACTTTTGAACGGAATGGAAAAATGTGTAAATTTTTAGTAACATTTAGTACTGCCCTTCATTGGCTACAGAAGATAGTTACTTGTTTTCCAAAAGACAAAATAAGCTAAAATTACCCTGATCTTCAAATTCAAAAATATTTCAGCTCCCCCGGCTCGTAATGCATGGTTATTCGTTCTGGAGCATCAGTGAGTGTGTGAACCTTCTGTAATAGTTGCATATGAGTCCCTCAGTTGTCCTCAGTGTGAAAAGATGGATCTCAAAATCATACAGTCATTGTTGGAAAGGGTTCAAATACACAAAAATGCTGGAAAACCAAAGAATTTGTGGGACTTTTCTGAAGAACAGCAGACAGTTTAACTGTTCAGGACAAACAAGGGACTCAAGAACAACTATCACTCAACAAAAAAACACAGCTGTGGATCATTCAGGTAACAACACAATATTAAGAATTAAGGGGATGTAAATTTTTGAACAGGGTCAATATAATAAATTCAACTATTATTTTCTCTTGTGGACTATATGTAAACATATTTTATGTGAAATATCTTATCTCAAGGGACAAAACTCTTGTAATACATAATTACAACAAACATTGTTAGGTTACATTAAAAGACTTTTTTGAAAGATCACAATACAGCTCCCAAACTGCCAATTATTTGTAATTTTACATCTTTACCAATCTTTGCAACTATCAAACCACTAGGTTTTACCCATTTGTCAACAGGAAGATATTAATCATTTAAAATACAAAAGGATTGAGAATGAACACTAATTTTGTTTTAAAAGTTTAATTGCACTTTAATTGCATTTAATATTATTTTTATGCATATAAAATTTACTTTTTTTAATTTTATTTGATGTAGAAACCAAAATGGGTCATTTGTCTTTCACCCATTTATAGGTTTATGTCAAGTCAAGTCAAGTCACCTTTATTTATATAGAGCTTTTAACAATACAGAGTGTGTCAAAGCAACTGCACAGTATTTAAACAGCACCATAGTGTGTAAGTAACGCATTATTGTAAATAATTTTCAGTTAAAGGCAGTTCATCAATGAATTCAGTGATATTATCATCCAGTTCAGTTCAAATAGTATACAATATCGCTGGAAAGTGTCCCCAACTAAGCAAGCCAAAACTCCACAGGTGACAGAAATGGTATGTCTATGTAGTTTTCATCAATTAGCATTTTAGCTTTTGTATTAGTTATTTTAGCATATCACGTGTTGAACCAAATGAAAATTGGAAATACTGCCTTTGGCAACTAGATCCTTAAAGGGGTCATCGGGTGCAAAACTAACTTTTCCAAGTTGTTTGAACATTCATGTGTGTTGGCAGTTTGTGTACACAACCACCCTACAATGATAAAAATCCATCCACTGGTATTTTTTTAAGCTTTGAATAATATCCCCTTTTTAAAATCAGCTCATTCTCAGCTTTTTGTCATTGTGACGAAATACATTTGATTGACATGAGCGTCTTACCTTAGCCCCGCCCTCACCGAGCTGAAACAGTCCTGAAGCAGACTCTAATTGATCGATTGAGGTGTTCTGTTGTTGGATGTAATACTGAACACAACCGTCGTCATTTACTGAAGATGCAGATGAAAACATTACTTTCACTTTCAAAAGGAAAGCGCGATCCGGTCTGCATATGCCTCTGTGTTTGTGCGAATCATTCCTGATGAAGCTTCACCCACAGCAGAAGTGAGTATAAAGATGTTGTATGCATCTTTGTGAAAGCCCTTTCTTAATAATGTGCTTATAAGCAAGTTTCACCGCTAAACGCGGCTAAAGTAAACAATATATGTCTCACAATCCTAGAGGGGTGGGGCAAGCAGAGCTCGTTGGCATTACATAAAAGAGTTAAGTTTTTGCAGAGCTGATTTTGACAAGGTAAAAGGCTGTTTTTTTACACTACTGTTGAGAATTTTTAATCAAAGTATATTATAGACTTTTCATTAAGACCCTAAAGCAGGGATCCCCAAACTCCCTGAGAGGGCCACATCATTTTCTTTTCTTTAATGGGGGGCCAGGTTGGTTTATAAAAGAAAATTCCATGGGCCGGACTGACGACTAGTGTTATTATTATTTTATTATGATTTTACCTGTATTTATTATACCTTTTAATTCTAGAATAGTTTATTATTTTTTTATGCACCAGACAGACAAATGATCATTTCCTTTCAAAAGATATACAGGTGCTTCTCAGTAAATTAGAATGTTGTGGAAAAGTTCATTTATTTCAGTAATTCAACTCAAACTGTGAAACTCGTGTATTAAATAAATTTAATGCACACAGACTGAAGTAGTTTAAGTCTTTGGTTCTTTTAATTGTGATGATTTGGCTCACATTTAACAAAAACACAACAATTCGCTGTGTACCATTCGGTTGGTGAATTTAACAAATAATTAGGCTATGTTAATAACTAAGGGAAATTTTAGTTTGAAAGCCAATCTTTATTATCAAATACCGACATGATATAAGTAAAACATATTTAAAATTACATTTTCAAAATATGTCTCTGGCATTGTTCAGAGGGGCGGTTCAAATGTGGGGGCGGGCCGCATTCGGCCCCCGGGCCTTAGTTTGGGGACCCCTGCCCTAAAGAATCATATGTGACCCTGGACCACAAAACCAGTCTTAAGTCGCTGGGGTATATTTGTAGCAATAGCCAAAAATACATTGCATGGGTCAAAATTATTGATTTTTCTTTTATGCCAAAAATCATAAGGGAATTAAGTAAAAATCATGTTCCATGAAGATTTTTTGTAAAATTCCTACTGTAAATATATCAAAATGTAATTTTTGATTAGTAATATGCATTGTAAAGAACCTAATTTGGACAACTTTAAAGGTGATTTTCTCAGTATTTTGATATTTTTGCACCCTCATATTCCTGATTTTCAAATAGATGTATCTCGGCCAAATATTGTCCTATCCTAACAAACCATACATCAATAGAAAGCTTATTTATTGAGCTTTCATATGATGTATATATCTCAGTTTTGTAAAATTTAACCTTATGACTGGTTTTGTGGTCCAGGGTCACATATGAACTTGTGGAAAATGGGCATCCGACGACCCCATTAAATAAGATCCGTTTAAACGGACAGTTCACCCCAAAATGAAAATTACCCGATGATTTACCCATCCTAGGTGTATATGAATTTCTTCTTTCAGATGAACAGAATGGGAGTTAAGTTATATTGAAAATATTCTAGCTCTTCCAATATTTATAACGACAGTAAATGGCTATTAAAATGTTTAAGTCCAATAAAGTGCGTCCATCCATCATAAAACATAAAAACTCTTTCACACAGCTCTGGGGCTTGAGTGTAAATCATGGGGTCATTTTCGTTTTTCAGTGAACCATCTAGAAGTATTTGATTATCAGTGAGACACACAATTGTTGTGTTGCTTCAGGCAGTGTTGGTAGTAGGATGCAACTACTCTGCCCGATTAAAAATGCAGAATGTGTTGAAATGTGAGAGGAACGTTCCGGTCTCAGGTTTCATCTCGCTCATCTTGTCACATGAAGGTGTTACACTAGCAGAATATCAGATAAGAAGAACATGTGTGTGTGTGTGTGCGTTTGTCCTTGAGTGTGCTCGATGACACCACATGGCAGAAACAGCCATCATACTATATGCACGGCGGTGTCCTCCAAGGGTTGAAAGTGCTAGTAAATTCTACATTATTAATCAACATTACCAGCCACCCACCGGACAGTTACGCAGATCTCCAACTGTGCTGGCAGCCTGAAGCAACTCCCCAAACCTTTCATCTCTCCTCTCCAACATTTGCTGGCTGGAGCGCAGAGAAAGTGGAGGAAAGAGAAACAGAGATAAAAAGCAGGTTTTAATAACCGAAGGTATTTTGATCTTTATGTATCAACATTAACACATGATCTTGTTGGCTTACCAGAGGGCTGTGGTGGACACATAGTGCACAAGCTCAGTGAAGGGTAGCGGGTCGGATGACGCGCCACAGCTCCTACACACTGACTGCAGGGGAAAACATAAACATTAATGGTAATGAATTACAAATGATGACTGCTACATTACGTAAAACCGCAATTACACTACTGTATGCCATTTAAGAGATGTCTCAACACATGTACATGTGTACAACCTGAGGGTGTGACCAATTTAAAAATTCCTTTTACAGACAAAACAAGAATGAATCATTTTTATGCCGTCTCATTTCCTTGGCTTATGTATTATGGAATAGACATACTGGTGACACTACAGTAAGGTTCATTAGATCACAACATTACTTAACATGAACTAAAAATGAACAATACTTCTACAGCATGCATCTCAGTTGATGTTAATTTCAGCATTTACTAATGGACAAATCACAAGTTTTTGTGATTGCGTTTGTTAACTTTAGTTAATGCACTATGAACTAACATGAACAAACAATGAACAACTATATTAACCAATATTAACAAAAAATAATAAATAGTGTAATAAATGTTACCAATATGTGACCCTGGACCACAAAACCAGTCATAAGGTTAAATTTTACAAAACTGAGATGTATACATCATATGAAAGCTCAATAAATAAGCTTTCTATTGATATATGATTTGTAAGGATAGGACAATATTTGGCTGAGATACATCTATTTGAAAATCTGGAATCTGAGGATGCAAAAAAATCAAAATACTGAGAAAATCACCTTTAAAGATCTCCAAATTAAGTTCTTAACAATGCATATTACTAATCCAAGATTACTTTTTGATATATCTATAGTAGGAATTTTACAAAAAATCTTCATGGAACATACTTACTTAATTTCCTAATGATTTTTGGCATAAAAGAAAAATCAATAATTTTGACCCATACAATGTATTTTTGGCTATTTCTACAAATATACCCCAGCGACTTAAGACTGGTTTTGTGGTCCAGGGTCACATATGGTCTATCAGTTTGGGATCAATGAGATTATAAGTCTCTTCTGCTCACAAAGGCGACATTTATGTGATTAAAAATGTAATATTAAAACAACTGCTTTCAATATAAATGTAATTTATTCCTGTGATGCAAAGCTGAATTTTCAGCATTATTACTCCAGTCTTCTAATATGCTGATTTGCTGCTCCAGAAACAATTATTATTATTATTATAAATGCTGAAAACAATTGTGCTGCTTAATATTTTTCATGTCTTTACTATTCATTTTGATCAATTCAATTCATCCTTGGTAATTAATACTTTTAAATTATTTTCACCTAAGCGTTGTTCAAAAGTTTGGGATCATTAAGATTTTAATTTATGTTTTTAATGGTTTCCTATGCTCATAAAGGCTGCATTTATTTATCAAAAATACAGAAGAAAAACTGTAATATTGTGAAATATTATTGCAATTTCTAATATTATTGCCATTTTTTAATATACTTTAAAATATAATTTATTTCTGTGACACAGCGCTGAATTTTCCTCAGCCATTACTCAAGATCTTTCAGAAATCATTCTAATATGCTGATGTATTATCAATGTTGAAACTTTTGTGTTGCTTAATATTGTTTTGGAACCTGTGATACTTTTTTCAGGATTCTTTGATGAATAAAAAGTTAAAAAGAACAGCATTTATTTCAAAATAGAAATCCTTTCTAACAATATAAGTCTGTACTATCACTTTTTATCAACTTAACACATCCTTCCTAAATAAAAGTATTTATTTCTTTAAAAAGAAAAAAGTTATGTACAGTAGTGTATATTGTAACACAAAATTTATGTTTTGAATAAACACTGTTCTTTTTAACATATAATTCAAATAATTCTGAAAAAAAAAAAAAAGATCACAGGTCCCAAAAAAAAAAAATAAGCATATTAGAATGATTTCTAAAGAATCATCTAATGCTGAAAACTGGAGCAATAATGCTGGAAATCAGCCTTGCTTCACAGGAATAAATTATATTTTAAAGTATACAAATAAACAAATAGAAAACTGATATTTTAAACTGCAATATATATTTCACAAAATTACTTTTTCCTGTATTTTTGATCAAAGAAACTGCTTCAAAAAAACATACAAAATCTTACTGATCCCAAACCTTTGAATAACACTGTAAATAACACACTATTATGTGTCTTAAGTAGCATGGGTATATTTGCAGCAATAGCCAAAAATACATTGTACTGGTCAAAATTATTGTTTTTATGCCAAAAATCAATAGGATATTAAGTAAAGATCATGTTCCATGAGGATATTTTGAAGATATTTATATCAAAACTTAAATTTTGATTATAAATATGCATTATGAACTTCATTTGGACAACTTTAAAGGCGATTTTCTAAGTATTTCGATTTTTTTGCACCCTCAGATACTGTTCTATCACAACAAACCAGACATCAATGGAAAGCTTATTTATTCAGCTAACAGAAATTGACTGGTTATGACTGGTTTTGTGGTCCAGGGTCACATGTTGTTACCACCTAATTCCATTTTTTATCAGGGCTTTGCTCCTATCTCTTAGAGGAAGGAGTGCGAGTGAATGTAAATGTCTCTGTATTAGTATTCCCTGTGAGTTTTCCGCCCACTGTACCCGACTGATTGAAAACCGGCGTCACTGGACAGCGATCAATTCTCTCTGACTCACATGAGATGCGTGTGCTGCACGTGTGGTATTAAAAAGCTACAATACCTGTTCATAAAGTGCCATAGCAAATTTCTGATGAGTGATACAGGACTTGGATGTGCAGGCGTCGGTCTCTGCGTCAGGTGCGATGTGCAGGTGAATCCTTTCTAGAATGTTCTCCTATGAATAATACAAAAAAAGTACAGTTTGTGTTTGTCATAAGTCATGACATACTCAAAAAGACAATAATAGTAATAACAATAAATTAATAAATTAGTGCTTGCAAACTGCTTAAATTTTTTAAAACTAATTAATGGCACATTTTTCTGTAATTAATCACGATTAATCATGCTTAACATTAAAATGTGTAATTACACTTAAATCTCAAAATACTACATAAACAAAATATATAAATAAATTTTATGCATGTATGCATGTGCACTATATAAGATTTGTAATGCTTCTAAAAAGGAGACTTATCTGCTCACCAAGGCTGTGTTTATTTGAATAAAAATACTGAAAAAAAACTGTAATATTCTGAAATGTTAATGCAATTTAAAATAGTGGTTTTCTATTTTAATATACTTTAAAATCTAATTTATTCCTGTGATGCAAAGCTGAATTTTCAGCATCATTACTCCAATATTCAGTGTCACATGATCCTTCAGAAATCATTCTTATATGCTGATTTATTTTCAGTGTTGAAAACACTGCTGCTTATTTATTTTGGAACCTGTGATACTTCTTTTAGAATTCTTTGCTAAATAAAACATTAAAAAGAACAGCATTTATTTAAAATAGATAACTTTTGTAACAATAAACAGCTTGTTCAAATTTTGCAATCAGTGATTTTTTTCCTTTCTTTCTCTCTTTGAAAGAAATTAATACTTTTATTCAGCAAGGATGTGTTAAATAGATATAAAAAATGATTAATATTTTGAATTAATGCTGTTCTTTTTAACTTTTATTCATCAAAGAATCCTAAAAAAAAAAAGTATCACAGGTTTCAAAAAAATATTAAGCAACAACTGTTTCCAACATTGATAATAAAAGTAATAAATCAGCATTTTAGAATGATTTCTGAAGGATCAGGTTACACTGAAGTTTGGAGTAATGGGTGATGAAAATTCAGCTTTGCATTACAGAAATAAATTATATTTTAAAGTATATTAAAATAAAAGTGTTATTTTGAATTGCAATAATATTTCATAATATTATTTTTTTCTGTTTTTGATCAAATAGATTGAACTTTGATCCAAACTTTTGAACAGCAGTGTATGTGTACATATATAAATAAAAAATACAAATAATTTCTATACAATTGTATAATTTTGTATATAAAATATAGAATGAATTGTATGCATGCATGTATGCTTGTGTACATATATAAATAAAAAATACAAAATAATTTCGATATAACTGTATAATTAATTGTATAATCTAATAATGCATATATGAATCTCCAAATTAATACAGAAACAACAAACAACAAAAATATTAAAAATATTCGTTTAACAGCATTTTTTTAATAAGTACTAAAAATAAAGACAAGTATCAATTATATCAGTACTGATACTGATTTATTTTATGCATTTATTTATTTACTTGCTATAAATATAAATATAGTCATTCAACATTACACTAAAATTTGTGCTATTATTTTTAATGTTTAACAATAAGAGAAAATAAATTTGATATAGAAAAATAGATGTTGCATTAATTATTTATAATGGGTCAAAGCATTAATATTTACACTGTTAATATATATAAAAAAATAAATAACAAAATAAAAAAATTAATTAATTAAAAAAATATAAATAAATATATTTTGCGTGTGTGTGTGCATACAGTATATAAATAAATATAAACCTAACCCCACCCAAACTTATTATGCATTATTAATTACATAATTATGTTAGAGATTCATAAACGTGAAAACAACCATTTCTTGTTTTACATGACATAATCACATTGCATTGCATTTGTTTAGACTGGTATAATGATACCTTGGCACTAAGTGAATGCACTCTAAGCTTTAGTAATTTTCCCCAAGCCTATTATCTGCTTAAATACACCCTTTCAAACCTGAGAACCGTGGGTACATTCAGTAACACCAACAGTGCTGAGACAAAAAAGGCATGATTAATTTCATGTTTCTACAGCTCAGATTAGCTTATCTTGAACAGTCCTAGCTCAGGGCAACTTGTACAAACAGACAAAAGCATTGGCTGCATCAACCCTAGCGCTGATAGAGAGCCGGCATTGACTGTGAGAGCAGTGCGAACGCATCTGTGCACTCCAGGCTTGCATTGATAGAGATCCTTCATTGATTGTGTTGTTTAAGGGAGCACTGTAAATGGACTTTTACTGAGGTAATGACAGACTCTCCACAGGCCTGCTGCGCTAAACAGAAAATGATTACTGGTCCCAGCGCTAAGCAGGTTTACTGCAATTAGGTGGCCCTAAGAGAAATCCTGCATATCCCGAAGGGGTTGAACATGCTTACTTCAGCTTTCCAGAGACAGAGATAGACATTAGGACAAGGGTGCATGATCTGTGCATAATGCACATAAATGCAACTGAGCTAAATGGAAATCAGTTTTGAAGTTTGCCTTTTATCTCTCTATAAAGACAAAAAAAATGACCACATTAAATTTAGATTGGATATTATCCTTATATGCATGCATAGTAAATGTGAACAAGCTACAATAAGCTTCTTCTACTTAAGCTTTTTATTCTTTTTTTTATCTGGGCTATATCAATAAATAAATAAAAATAAACTATAAAATATTTTTTGTAGCTATATCACCTACACAAACACATAAAAATAAAATAAATAAATTATTAACACGTATTATATAATAATTTATATAATTATATAAAATAATTATATAAGCCCTACCTATTACCCAATATCTGTCATGGCATGTTCCTCGTTCTGACTCACGAAAACACAGATAAAGACACTTACGAAGCATTCAGCAGCATCATCCATGAAGCCTAACTGAAAGCGCTGCTCATCCTTAAAGGTTTCGGCTAGGGCATTACGCAGGTTATCTGAGGGTAACGCTCGCTCTCGGCTGTGCTGGAACTGGCAGAATATTCCCTGCAAAACAAACATGAAGTGATTTAAAACTTTTGACACTAAGACACCTTTTAATTAAGTATTAAGTACCATTTGGTCATGAGAATACCTTCAAAGCGCAAAAGATGCAGGAGTCGCCCAAGCAGTAGTGGTTTGGCAGCTGACGAAGGCTCCGTCTGAAGATATCGAGATGCCAAAGAACCTGCATTGAATTATAGGAAAGTCAGATTTAGAATTGACTCAGCTCAGCAAACCCTAAACAATCTGAAAATATATCATGTAGATTGTTTCAATTAGTTAAATAGGCTGCGGCACATATTCAACGACCTATTACTGCGTATCAGTAAAACAGGGTGCAAGTTAGTCTGATAATTCGGTAGATATATGTTTCGAAATTGTTTTTATATAAGTATATGAATACATTCAAAAGAGAGGTTGACTAATATTGGTGGTTTTACTTTGAAATGTGCTCAATTATTTAAGTTAAAATATCACATAAGTTTGCAATTCCTGTCTTACCATCCGAAAACTTACGACCACTTACATCAATAATCAACATATTTAAGACGTTATGACCTTAAATTCGATAAAACCAAAATTTACGACTTTTAAGGACCTGCAGGGGCACTACTGTACATTTTTATACCTTTGGAGGAGTATTTATTAATATTTAGAATTTTATTTGTATAATTTCAGTCTTTATTTCAATTATTTGATTGGGTTTTAGTCAATTTTGTTTTGTGCTTTGTGTCAATGTTTATTTATTTATTTACAAATCTTAGTATCAAAGCATACAGCTGCAATTGTTTTGTAAATGCATTCATGCCACCTCTGAGCAGCATTAAACAGTCTGTGTAAAAACACATAAATGTCGCTTCAGAAGCGCTTCTGTGCCACCTTTGCAGTATAAAGTTGGCATAGGTGTCTTAAAGTCTTTTTTTAAGCACTTTAGAGGTGGCATAAATGCATTTACACACCAACTGCACCTTTATAACTTTGGCCATCTTTACACAACTGAGTTCAGGCTGCTCTGTGTCTGCTTAAAATTCAGTGTAAACATCCAATGCCGCATTAAAGCTAGACTAAATTTTACCTTTTCAGATCCACCTCAGTCCCTGGTATCAAAGTATACAGTTGCAGTTGTTGTGTAAATGCATTCATGCCACCTCTGAGCAGCATTAAACACCTAAAGACACCTAAATGCCACTTCAGAAGCACCTCTTAACCACCTTTGCAGTGTTAAATTGGCATAGGTGTCATAAAGTCTGTTTTATGCACCTCAGAGGTGGCATAAATGCATTTACACAGTCAGCAACTGCACCTTTATACATTTGGCTATCTTTACACAGCTGATTTAAGGCTGCTCTAGGCCTGCTTAAAATTCTGTGTAAACATGTAATGCTGCATTAAAGCTAGACTAAAAGCTAGACTTTGCCACCTTACATTGCCACCTCTGCAGTGTAAAGTTGGCATAGATGTCTTACAGTCTGTTTTATGCACCTTGGAGGTGGCATGAATGCATTTACACAGCAACTGCACCTTTATAACTTTGGCCATCTTTACACAACTGAGTTCAGGCTGCTCTGTGTCTGCTTAAAATTCAGTGTAAACATCCAATGCCGCATTAAAGCTAGACTAAATTTTACCTTTTCAGATCCACCTCAGTCCCTGGTATCAAAGTATACAGTTGCAATTGTTGTGTAAATGCATTCATGCCACCTCTGAGCAGCATTAAACAACTAAAGACAACTAAATGCCACTTCAGAAGTACCTCTTAACCACCTTTGCAGTGTTAAATTGGCATAGGTGTCATAAAGTCTGTTTTATGCACCTTGGAGGTGGCATAAATGCATTTACACAGCAACTGCACCTTTAAACATTTGGCTGTCTTTACACAGCGGAGCAATGTAAATTTCGAGACAATGCACTTCCCCTTTAATGTATCTTTTTAAAACTCCTACAACTTTATTCTGGTTTTGCATGACGCCTTCAAAGTGTCAATCTTAAAGTCAACACCCAAAGGCCATGCATTATTTCTTTGCCGCTTCTTATCGAGTGTCATTTTGTTCTTAAAACTATGAGAAATATGACTCATTGTCCTTGCTTGGTGGAAAAGCTTAAGGGAGATTAGGCTATGACAGGATGGGGGGTGAGAGCTGTTCATCTGTGTGTGTGTTTGGAGTTTGGACTGCCAGTGTAAGGTTACTCTTCACTCAGTGTCTTTCCCTCAGGCCCCAGACAACTTAGTCTGAGCATGACCACACTCCACGGTGATGAGAAAAGAACAAGATAACTCAGAGACAGCCAGAGATACACTCAATCATAATGTCCACAATCCCATCCAACAGGGAAAACTGGCTTCCAGTAACTAGCGGACGGGGAGCATGACAAAGATTTGGGGGTTGACGGGTGGAGTTGGGATGCCGTAAATACACTCAGTAGGCACTGAGGAGGAGATGACAGTTTGCAGTGAAGGTCGGACTTTAAATGTGAGTCATAAGAAAGTTAAGTATGTTCAGGGGGTGACGTGATATTTTTATGTTATTGTGGTCCAATCTGACTCTTATATGTGGGTGTCATATACTAGGTGACAGTCAGAGTTGAAGACTTTTTTAAGACATTTTTAAAGTCATTATGTTCATATTTCCCCTTAAATAAATAAATGATTTGGTAAAATGTTTGCCATATTCACATATGTGACCCTGGACCACAAAACCAATCATATTTTTGACCTTGAAAAGCTGAATAAATAAACTTCTCGTGAATGTATGGTTTGTTAAGATAGGACAATATTTGGCTGAGATACAGCTATTTGAAAATCTGGAATCTAAGGGTGAAAAAAAAAATCTAAATATTGAGAAAATGTAAAGTTGTCCAGCTGAAGTTCTAAGCAATGCAAATTACTAATCAAAAATTAAGGATTGATACATATGTATTTATGGTAGGAAATCACAATCTTTACTTAACGTCCTAATTATTTTTGGCATAAAAATAAAATGCATAAGTTCGACCCATATAATGTATTTTTGGCTATAGCTACAAATATTCCCATGATACTTATGACTGTTTTTTTTTTTTTGGCCAATGTGACATATTATGGTGTTACTAAGTAAAAAGGAAGGCAACTAGATTAAAAATTAATTCCAAAATATTTACATTGTTACAAAGGATTTCCATTTCTAATAAATGCAGCTAAAAAAAAAACTCTCTCGTTCTGGAAAAGGTGTCATGGTTTCCACCATAAATATTAAGCAGTATAACCGTTTTCAACATTGATAATACATCAGCATATTGGACTGATTTTTGAAAAATCATTTGACACGGAAGAATGGAGTAATGATGCTGCAAATTTAGCTTTGACATCAAAGGAATAAATTAGATTTAAAATATATATTAAAATTAAAAAAAACAATTTAAATTGTAATTATATTTCACTATATTAATGTTTTTATTGATCAAGTTAATGCAGCCTTCAAAATAAATCAATAAAATTAAATTTAAATATGCAATGAAAAACATTTAGTATGTACATTATTTTTCGTATATACCGATTATACTGGAGCACCAACTAGCGTTCAGACAAGCTGCGTATTGTATGTCCCAAATCGTAGTATGTTTAAAAAAGTATTCCAAAGATTCCCAGATGGTCTACTACTTAACGATCAATGCACACTCTAACGGCTAATATTGCCCACAACACACTGCGCCGTGAACGAGGATTCGATTAGAACTACACATAAAAAGTGTTAAACTACAAACATGGAGGATATGCGCGACCAACGGACAGGCAGAGAAAGGAGTTTGAGTGATAAATAATCAGTGTGTAACCTGATAAAAAATATTTTTTAAATGTTATCCGCGTTATATTCCATGTGCAGCAACATTTATAATGATAGGTTTGGTCATTAACGTTTAAATGCATAATTAAGCAAACACAAGAGCAGAGTTCTCGGCATGAAAGACTCGTTAAAGAACGTGCCTCTTAATTTCTCTCTAATACGGTAGGAAATTAAATTAAACTAAATGTAGATAATGTTAACTGTGATGATTGACAGGGCAGTTTAAACAGTGACAGGATTCAGGTAACTAAGCAACAGAGCGTCCGTTAAAGAAGCAGTTATGACGAAGTATATGTCCCAAAGCTTGCCTACTATTCTGCTACATACTCAAAAGTATGTACTTTTCTTCACAAAAAGAGTACATACTTATAGGGCATAGTATAAGTAGGCGAATTGGGACGCAGCAAAACAAACCACAGTGAACATGGACAAAAAAGCTGATGGGACCGCTTTGGTTGGCCCTGTGGATGGGAAATTTTGTTATAAAAAAGGAATGGATGGAAGCGTCGATAAGAGCATGGTTGTGTGCAAGCTATGCAACAAGGAATTCGCATATCACTGTAGCACATCGAGCCTATTGCTACACTTAATGGCAATATTGCACTGGTCT